>NC_045158.1:18972644-19042921 GCF_900700415.2 Clupea harengus | reverse complement strand
ACATAAACAGTTGAACACCAGATTTCCGTAGCCTAAAGCTGCAGCCTTGTGGCTTCATAGCTCAGTGGCAAGAGCACTGGTCTCGTAAACCAGGGGTCGTGAGTTCAATCCTCACTGGAGCCTGTGGTCTGCGCTGCAGTTTTATGGCAACCATCACCTGAACAACTGTGCCTGATTTTCAACCCTCGCTCGAGGCTTGTAGGTGGTCTTTGAAGTAGAGCATGCCATGCCGACATCTTGTCCTAGTTTGGCTGTGATATTCCCCTTAGCTTCTGTCCTAACTTGTGGCAATTCCTATGTCTGATGACCTACCCGAAGGGGGCTTTCCTGGACTCAGCGTTTAGATGTGGCTCTTGCTGCTTTTTGAACACTTGAGGAGCAAACACTGTCTCCTCTGGCACCACATAAACAGTGGAACACCAGATGTTCATACCCAAAAGCTGCAGCCTTGTGGCTTCATAGCTCAGTGGCAAGAGCACTGGTCTCGTAAACCAGGGGTCGTGAGTTCAATCCTCACTGGAGCCTGTGGTCTGCGCTGCAGTTTTATGGCAACCATCACGTGAAAAACTGTGCCTTATTTCAACCCTTGAGCTTGTAGGTGGCAAAAGCGCTCTCCTCTGGAATCACATAAACAGTGGAACACCAGATTTCCGTAGCCTAAAGCTGCAGCATTGTGGCTTCATAGCTCAGTGGTTAGAGCACTGGTCTAGTAAACCAGGGGTCGTGAGTTCAATTCTCACTGGAGCCTGTGCTCTGCGCTGCAGTTTTACGGCAACCATCACCTGAACAACTGTGCCTGATTTCAACCCTCGCTCGATGCTTGTAGGTGGCAAAAGCTCTATCCTCTGAAATCACATAAACAGTGGAACACCAGATTTCCGTAGCCTAAAGCTGCAGCCTTGAGGCTTCATAGCTCAGTGGCAAGAGCACTGGTCTCGTAAACCAGGGGTCGTGAGTTCAATCCTCACTGGAGCCTGTGGTCTGCGCTGCAGTTTTATGGCAACCATCACCTGAACAACTGTGCCTGATTTCAACCCTCGCTCGAGGCTTGTAGGTGGTCTTTGAAGTAGAGCATGCCATGCCGACATCTTGTCCTAGTTTGGCTGTGATGTTCCCCTTAGCTTCTGTCCTAACTTGTGGCAATTCCTATGTCTGATGACCTACCCGAAGGGGGCTTTCCTGGACTCAGCGTTTAGATGTGGCTCTTGCTGCTTTTTGAACACTTGAGGAGCAAACACTGTCTCCTCTGGCACCACATAAACAGTGGAACACAAGATGTTCATAACCAAAAGCTGCAGCCTTGTGGCTTCATAGCTCAGTGGCAAGAGCACTGGTCTCGTAAACCAGGGGTCGTGAGTTCAATCCTCACTGGAGCCTGTGGTCTGCGCTGCAGTTTTATGGCAACCATCACGTGAAAAACTGTGCCTTATTTCAACCCTTGAGGCTTGTAGGTGGCAAAAGCGCTCTCCTCTGGAATCACATAAACAGTGGAACACCAGATTTCCGTAGCCTAAAGCTGCAGCATTGTGGCTTCATAGCTCAGTGGTTAGAGCACTGGTCTAGTAAACCAGGGGTCGTGAGTTCAATTCTCACTGGAGCCTGTGCTCTGCGCTGCAGTTTTACGGCAACCATCACCTGAACAACTGTGCCTGATTTCAACCCTCGCTCGAGGCTTGTAGGTGGCAAAAGCTCTATCCTCTGAAATCACATAAACAGTGGAACACCAGATTTCCGTAGCCTAAAGCTGCAGCCTTGTGGCTTCATAGCTCAGTGGCAAGAGCACTGGTCTCGTAAACCAGGGGTCGTGAGTTCAATCCTCACTGGAGCCTGTGGTCTGCGCTGCAGTTTTATGGCAACCATCACCTGAACAACTGTGCCTGATTTCAACCCTCGCTCGAGGCTTGTAGGTGGTCTTTGAAGTAGAGCATGCCATGCCGACATCTTGTCCTAGTTTGGCTGTGATATTCCCCTTAGCTTCTGTCCTAACTTGTGGCAATTCCTATGTCTGATGACCTACCCGAAGGGGGCTTTCCTGGACTCAGCGTTTAGATGTGGCTCTTGCTGCTTTTTGAACACTTGAGGAGCAAACACTGTCTCCTCTGGCACCACATAAACAGTGGAACACCAGATGTTCATACCCAAAAGCTGCAGCCTTGTGGCTTCATAGCTCAGTGGCAAGAGCACTGGTCTCGTAAACCAGGGGTCGTGAGTTCAATCCTCACTGGAGCCTGTGGTCTGCGCTGCAGTTTTATGGCAACCATCACGTGAAAAACTGTGCCTTATTTCAACCCTTGAGGCTTGTAGGTGGCAAAAGCGCTCTCCTCTGGAATCAGATAAACAGTGGAACACCAGATTTCCGTAGCCTAAAGCTGCAGCATTGTGGCTTCATAGCTCAGTGGTTAGAGCACTGGTCTAGTAAACCAGGGGTCGTGAGTTCAATTCTCACTGGCGCCTGTGCTCTGCCCTGCAGTTTTACGGCAACCATCACCTGAATAACTGTGCCTGATTTCAACCCTCGCTCGAGGCTTGTAGGTGGCAAAAGCTCTCTCCTCTGGAATCACATAAACAGTGGAACACCAGATTTTCGTAGCCAAAAGCTGCAGCCTTCTGGCTTCATAGCTCAGTGGCAAGAGCACTGGTCTCGTAAACCAGGGGTCGTGAGTTCAATCCTCACTGGAGCCTGTGGTCTGCGCTGCAGTTTTATGGCAACCATCACGTGAAAAACTGTGCCTTATTTCAACCCTTGAGGCTTGTAGGTGGCAAAAGCGCTCTCCTCTGGAATCACATAAACAGTGGAACACCAGATTTCCGTAGCCTAAAGCTGCAGCATTGTGGCTTCATAGCTCAGTGGTTAGAGCACTGGTCTAGTAAACAAGGGGTCGTGAGTTCAATTCTCACTGGAGCCTGTGCTCTGCGCTGCAGTTTTACGGCAACCATCACCTGAACAACTGTGCCTGATTTCAACCCTCGCTCGATGCTTGTAGGTGGCAAAAGCTCTATCCTCTGAAATCACATAAACAGTGGAACACCAGATTTCCGTAGCCTAAAGCTGCAGCCTTGTGGCTTCATAGCTCAGTGGCAAGAGCACTGGTCTCGTAAACCAGGGGTCGTGAGTTCAATCCTCACTGGAGCCTGTGGTCTGCGCTGCAGTTTTATGGCAACCATCACCTGAACAACTGTGCCTGATTTCAACCCTCGCTCGAGGCTTGTAGGTGGTCTTTGAAGTAGAGCATGCCATGCCGACATCTTGTCCTAGTTTGGCTGTGATATTCCCCTTAGCTTCTGTCCTAACTTGTGGCAATTCCTATGTCTGATGACCTACCCGAAGGGGGCTTTCCTGGACTCAGCGTTTAGATGTGGCTCTTGCTGCTTTTTGAACACTTGAGGAGCAAACACTGTCTCCTCTGGCACCACATAAACAGTGGAACACCAGATGTTCATACCCAAAAGCTGCAGCCTTGTGGCTTCATAGCTCAGTGGCAAGAGCACTGGTCTCGTAAACCAGGGGTCGTGAGTTCAATCCTCACTGGAGCCTGTGGTCAGCGCTGCAGTTTTATGGCAACCATCACGTGAAAAACTGTGCCTTATTTCAACCCTTGAGGCTTGTAGGTGGCAAAAGCGCTCTCCTCTGGAATCAGATAAACAGTGGAACACCAGATTTCCGTAGCCTAAAGCTGCAGCATTGTGGCTTCATAGCTCAGTGGTTAGAGCACTGGTCTAGTAAACCAGGGGTCGTGAGTTCAATTCTCACTGGCGCCTTTGCTCTGCCCTGCAGTTTTACGGCAACCATCACCTGAATAACTGTGCCTGATTTCAACCCTCGCTCGAGGCTTGTAGGTGGCAAAAGCTCTCTCCTCTGGAATCACATAAACAGTGGAACACCAGATTTTCGTAGCCAAAAGCTGCAGCCTTCTGGCTTCATAGCTCAGTGGCAAGAGCACTGGTCTCGTAAACCAGGGGTCGTGAGTTCAATCCTCACTGGAGCCTGTGGTCTGCGCTGCAGTTTTATGGCAACCATCACGTGAAAAACTGTGCCTTATTTCAACCCTTGAGGCTTGTAGGTGGCAAAAGCGCTCTCCTCTGGAATCACATAAACAGTGGAACACCAGATTTCCGTAGCCTAAAGCTGCAGCATTGTGGCTTCATAGCTCAGTGGTTAGAGCACTGGTCTAGTAAACCAGGGGTCGTGAGTTCAATTCTCACTGGAGCCTGTGCTCTGCGCTGCAGTTTTACGGCAACCATCACCTGAACAACTGTGCCTGATTTCAACCCTCGCTCGATGCTTGTAGGTGGCAAAAGCTCTATCCTCTGAAATCACATAAACAGTGGAACACCAGATTTCCGTAGCCTAAAGCTGCAGCCTTGTGGCTTCATAGCTCAGTGGCAAGAGCACTGGTCTCGTAAACCAGGGGTCGTGAGTTCAATCCTCACTGGAGCCTGTGGTCTGCGCTGCAGTTTTATGGCAACCATCACCTGAACAACTGTGCCTGATTTCAACCCTCGCTCGAGGCTTGTAGGTGGTCTTTGAAGTAGAGCATGCCATGCCGACATCTTGTCCTAGTTTGGCTGTGATATTCCCCTTAGCTTCTGTCCTAACTTGTGGCAATTCCTATGTCTGATGACCTACCCGAAGGGGGCTTTCCTGGACTCAGCGTTTAGATGTGGCTCTTGCTGCTTTTTGAACACTTGAGGAGCAAACACTGTCTCCTCTGGCACCACATAAACAGTGGAACACCAGATGTTCATACCCAAAAGCTGCAGCCTTGTGGCTTCATAGCTCAGTGGCAAGAGCACTGGTCTCGTAAACCAGGGGTCGTGAGTTCAATCCTCACTGGAGCCTGTGGTCTGCGCTGCAGTTTTATGGCAACCATCACGTGAAAAACTGTGCCTTATTTCAACCCTTGAGGCTTGTAGGTGGCAAAAGCGCTCTCCTCTGGAATCAGATAAACAGTGGAACACCAGATTTCCGTAGCCTAAAGCTGCAGCATTGTGGCTTCATAGCTCAGTGGTTAGAGCACTGGTCTAGTAAACCAGGGGTCGTGAGGTCAATTCTCACTGGCGCCTGTGCTCTGCCCTGCAGTTTTACGGCAACCATCACCTGAATAACTGTGCCTGATTTCAACCCTCGCTCGAGGCTTGTAGGTGGCAAAAGCTCTCTCCTCTGGAATCACATAAACAGTGGAACACCAGATTTTCGTAGCCAAAAGCTGCAGCCTTCTGGCTTCATAGCTCAGTGGCAAGAGCACTGGTCTCGTAAACCAGGGGTCGTGAGTTCAATCCTCACTGGAGCCTGTGGTCTGCGCTGCAGTTTTATGGCAACCATCACGTGAAAAACTGTGCCTTATTTCAACCCTTGAGGCTTGTAGGTGGCAAAAGCGCTCTCCTCTGGAATCAGATAAACAGTGGAACACCAGATTTCCGTAGCCTAAAGCTCCAGCATTGTGGCTTCATAGCTCAGTGGTTAGAGCACTGGTCTAGTAAACCAGGGGTCGTGAGTTCAATTCTCACTGGAGCCTGTGCTCTGCGCTGCAGTTTTACGGCAACCATCACCTGAACAACTGTGCCTGATTTCAACCCTCGCTCGAGGCTTGTAGGTGGTCTTTGAAGTAGAGCATGCCATGCCGACATCTTGTCCTAGTTTGGCTGTGATGTTCCCCTTAGCTTCTGTCCTAACTTGTGGCAATTCCTATGTCTGATGACCTACCCGAAGGGGGCTTTCCTGGACTCAGCGTTTAGATGTGGCTCTTGCTGCTTTTTGAACACTTGAGGAGCAAACACTGTCTCCTCTGGCACCACATAAACAGTGGAACACCAGATGTTCATACCCAAAAGCTGCAGCCTTGTGGCTTCATAGCTCAGTGGCAAGAGCACTGGTCTCGTAAACCAGGGGTCGTGAGTTCAATTCTCACTGGAGCCTGTGGTCTGCGCTGCAGTTTTACGGCAACCATCACCTGAACAACTGTGCCTGATTTCAACTCTCGCTCGAGGCTTGTAGGTGGCACAAGCTCTCTCCTCTGGCACCACAAAACAGAGGAACACAATATTTTCGGACCCAAAAGCTGCAACCTTGTGGCTTCATAGCTCAGTGGCAATAGCACTGGTCTTGTAAACTAGGGGTAGTGAGTTCAATCCTCACTGCAGCCTGAGGTCTGCACTGCAGTTTTACAACAACCATCATGTGAACTGCAAGGGTTCTGAGTGAGCTCTTAAGCGACTATCAAATCTTTTCATTCTGCATAGTGACTTCTCCCATTAGTAGGAAACGGACTGCAAATTCAAGACATTTCAAGCTTTGTGCCGTCTGTTGAGCTGCTCTAGGAGTAGGTAATTTGTGGATAATGTTCATAGTCACCGGGGAGAATTTTTTGCAGGTTGTTGGGACAAAATGCACTTATACTACTTGACCTATTTCCAGTAGCAGTTGAATGTTTCTTTTTGTCGCATACAATGCCAGAGAACTTTATTCCAAAAGAGAAAGAAAGAGACAGAAAGAATGATAGAGAGTGTGTGCGTCCATACGTGGCTGTGGTCTATGTACACATGTGTATGTGTAAATCAAATATGGTACTCAATGACAAAATCCCTTTGATGCTTTGGGAGCTGGATATCTTTTACTGCGGAATGGCATAAGCAGCTCCAGTATGTTGGCAGCCACCTGCTGGAAGGGTCTTATAGCCTGAGAGCTCATTAGTTGTGCCTGATACTCTACCCCACACGGTCCCGGGCTAGGTGGCACTTCCTTGTGTTCAGCCTCAGTCCACTACCTTTATTCTCTTGAGGACCTCACCCAGGTGTGCAAGATGGTCATTAAAGAAGAGGCTATAAATAAGTAAATCGCAGGTGCATTAGTCCGTGGCCAATTGTGAAAGCTGTTTTGTCACAATCTTAATCTGCAACCTCTACCATATGGCACCTGACAACATATCCAAGGTATTGTCTTGTGTCTTGTTAGTTTTCTGTCATTAACACAAAATCTCCATTAATTGTTTATTTAGGATTACAAGATAAGACTAGGGACTAGAGCTCTCCTCTATTTACCAGTCTATGTTTGTTTCTTTGGTGCTGAAACTGTGGTTGAAACAGAAGCTCGACCTTTGTTTTGCGGAGCTCTGAAGATCTGTACGAACATGCCCGAGTCGTTGAAACATTTTATTTGCGTCATTTCCGCTTTAAAGCCAGCCCATACTGCATTACCTTAACTTGATTGGATATTAGCCTGTTGTGAACTAGTTCGCGTTCTTGTGAAATCACTCAGCGCGCCAATATTCGGGTCTCGGAAGTTTTGTTACATATGCACATATAGGAACGTATCAAACGCATTGAAATGACATCAACCAGCAAAGTACCTTTAGAATCAAGGAATCTACCCTGGTATGTTAACATTACATTACACGATTCAAAGAGTAGCTGTTCGGAGAACTCGTGGAGGGCTATATATTCTCACTTAGCATAGTTAGTGTTAGCTTACGTTAGTTAGCTTTAGAGTTCTGCTGTGAATGCTACCATGCAGCGAGTGTTTTGCTGCACTGCACACACGTAAAACAGATATACGTTAAGGGTTGGATTTTCAAGAGAATACATTGCAGCCTGGATATTTAAAGTCTTGTAATAAAGTTAATGGCATACTGTTCCTGGTAATGTCTTGCGATTCCTCAGATGACTTATTTGTCATTTAATAGTCCGCTAAATTGGCAGGGATTTATTTTGTACAGCAGTCTGCTATACCTAGTTGTATCCTGGAGTTGCTGCTTCCTACTAAAGTTGGTAAATCATGTTCTGCTGCCTGAAATGAATTAAAGTGACGAAATGTATTCCCTTCAAAACATATGGTTGGAGTTTCAGTTAACCGTATTTGTAGACACTTAAAGCAACATTTGTTGTGGGCTGTTATGAAACATTATGCCCCATAATATATAAACGCTGTATTTTCTGACGCAGGGTGGAAAAGTACAGACCTCAGACTCTTGATGACTTGATCTCCCACAAAGATATTCTAAGCACACGTAAGTCTGGCATGTTGTTCGCACTGGTGCTTGTAGGTCTTCATAGTTCACTTTACTGATGGTGTTGTGTTTTTAAGGCGTGTGCTAAATGTTTGTTTCAGTCCAGAAGTTCATAAGTGAGGAAAGGCTGCCCCACTTGCTCTTCTATGGACCTCCTGGAACAGGGAAAACATCAACCATTCTGGCCTGTGCTAAACAACTTTACAAAGAAAAAGAGTTCAATTCCATGGTTCTTGAGGTAGGGTGTTTTAAATCAAGTAACTGTGATGGGACACAGATTCAAAGATGTAAATAAATATGTGCTCTGGAAAGTTTGTGTGGTTATACAGTAATAAAAATGCTCATAGTCAATGTACGGATTTGATATATGGAATTAAATATGTAGCCTTAGGGAAATATTTAGCTTTAAGGAAAATAGATCTGTAGAATTGTCACTGTTATGTAATATATATATGCGTGTTACCGTTATGTGGGTTAATCTGGATAAATTATGTCTTAACTTGGTATAACACCTAGTTAATTCCTGATTTCAAACCCCATCATAAACCTCTCTTGAATATTTACTTAAAGCTAATACATATCCAAAAGATTGTAAGCTATTAAATGCTATACAGCACACCCAAGCTGAAGAGGAACATACAGATAAGTGAATTGCTTTCTATTTTTATGGTAGCTTAATGCATCAGACGACAGAGGCATTGATGTTGTGAGGGGGCCAATCTTGAGTTTCGCCAGCACCAGAACCATTTTCAAGTGAGACCATATCTTCGTTTCCTTCATGTTGCGGGGCCATATATTATTATATTATTAGTAGCAGTAGTATTGTGGGACTGTATTATTAGTATTAGTATTATTATTATTATTATTGTGGTTGTTGTTTTTTTGTTCTTATTAAAAGTATTATTATTACTACGTTGGTTATTATTATTATGTTGATTGCAATGTTGTTGTTATTATTATTGTTTTTGTTGTTATTTCTTATTTATTTCTGTTTTATAGGAAGGGATTCAAATTGGTGATATTAGATGAAGCTGATGCTATGACCCAGGATGCCCAGAATGCTTTGAGGAGAGGTAACCATCTGCTACCCCCTGCCTACCTGCTGTGCACCAAATGGCTTAGATGTGAACCACCAGTATTGGCCATTCTCAACAACTATGGCCTCCTCTTTTGGGGATTTTGATTTTTAAATTATGCTTATGAGCAGAACAATTGCCTGATTCAAATTATTGACAGTAATAAAGAGAGGCTGAATTGTGACAATTCTTAGATTTACTTATTTCCTTTTTTTTTATCCATTGCAGGCTATTCAATCTAAAAAGGATGATATACTTTTCCTCCTTGTTCTTGTTTTCAGTCATTGAGAAGTTCACAGAAAATACCAGATTCTGCATGATCTGTAACTACCTGTCGAAGATTATCCCTGCCCTGCAGTCCCGATGCACCCGTTTCCGCTTTGGCCCACTGTCCCAGGACCAGATGATTCCTAGGCTGGAGTATGTCATCCGGCAAGAGCAGTGAGTGTCCAGAGACTACTGTGGACTTTTGAAAAGCGAGACTTAACATGACTTTTTTTTTACACAGAAAGATGAAACATTTGACAAGATTTCACTTCTCTTGACCATCATGGACTTGGTCATTCACCAATACCTTCCTAAGTTGTTTTTTTAAATTTGTTCTTGAGAGAGGTCCTAAGGAAAGTCTACATCAGATTCATGATGTGTTCTACAACCACAGAATTGTTGGTATCTGTGTCTGATGAATCCCATTGTAAATTGAATGCAAGTGTCAGTTCTTCCTTATTAGCATTAGGTAAATGCCCCACCAATCCCCATACAAGGGCATGACACTGCAGTCAAGTCAAGAATGCCCAAATGAAAATCTAAAGATGGTGACGCCAAACTTAAGAAAAACACAGTAGTAGTGCTGAAGGAAGTGAGGTACTGTTGCAGGAAGTGAACAGCAAAGGAGCTGTCATATTTAGTAGCGTCGACATTTTTTTTTTATAAATGATACAACTTGAAATTGTAATTTAAATACTATAAATCTGTAGAATTGAAAACGCAAATAACAATTATTTTCCAGAAACATGTCAGCACTCAAATGTGCGATAGTGTGCTCTTGAGTGCGATAGTGTGCTCTTGAGTGCGCGTAGGTTCTGATCGTACCGGAGTACAAATCCCAAATGAGAAAACAGTGGTCAATGTTACAATCTTTCTGAAAACTGTCTTAAGTGGGTTTTAGAAAGACATTTTTGAGGACAGTTTGTGAATGATGCCCAATGGCTTTACTGATGGTTAGTATATGTGAGTAGTATATGTGTGTTTGATTAGATGTTATGTCTAGCGCTGCCTAATTTCCTGAAATATTGGTTGAGCCCTTATGAGAATTTCAACATATTTTAAATGAACAGTCTGCTGCAGCACAAACTGCACTCGAAATGAAAAGAAAAGACAGTCAATGAATGAATGAATTTAATTCAATAATTCAGTACCATTAACAGTTGTCATTGTCTCAGGGCGCCCAAAGCCTGAATGAATGAAGAGACACCCTCCCATCTCTTTCTGAGTCACTGAGCACTATGTGTCTTTCCTGTCCCACAGGGTGGATGTATCACCAGATGGCATGAAGGCTCTTGTGACCCTGTCGGGAGGAGACATGAGACGATCTCTGAATATTTTACAGGTGCGACACACGCGTCCAGCAGGCTTTGCATCTCTCTCTTTATGGCTCAAACTGACAAGCTTTGTTTTGGTTGGTTGGTTCATTAGAGCACCAGCATGGCCTATGGGAAGGTAACGGAGGACTCTGTGTACACCTGCACTGGACACCCTCTCAGGTCAGACATTGCCAACATCCTCGACTGGTCACTGAACAAGGATTTCACCACGGCGTACAACTGTATCCTTTTCCAAACTCCACTGAGTGGTAGTAGCAAGTTGCCCGTGACTCTAGAACGACTCTGCGCCACATTAGGCCCAGATCCTTACCAGTCACTTCCTATCCAGGGTTCCCCATCATTGTTCAGTTGTAGCTCTTGATCAGATGCAAAGAAGTTATAACAGTAAATTATTGATTTGAAGCTTTATTGCAAGGCAAGAAACTCATGCAACTTAATTTTCTTCAGACTTCTGTTCTTTCAATGTCCTGTACCCTTATTACTAATCGTACAGTAAACAGTTATTAAATACATTACTATATGTTGGTGCTAATGCTATTCAGGAACCTTTTAACTCTCTTAAAAGGTAATTGCATTGTTGTGGACAAATGTTAAACTGCAGATTGTTTTCTTTGACTGTGGCCCCAGTAATTTTTCAACTGAAAACACTGAAAGGTCTGGCATTGCACGACATCTTGACTGAAGTCCATCTTCTAGTACACAGAGGTAAGACATTATACAGCCACTCTGTTCTTACGGTCTTAATGAAGGGCATCTGTCAGATTCCCTTAAGCATGGATGGTCATGGTTATCCAAGAAAACTGTACCCAGCACAGAGATTTTGACCAATACTTACATACAGCTATTTATATGCAAGTCTACATTAAAGAAATGCCCTGGTGTTCCAAATTATATTTTCAGTTAATTATTCATTAAAGGACACAAAGGAATGCATAAGGATTCAAATGGATTACATTCGACGGTAAATCGTACGTTAATGTGCTTTGTATTAAGGTGATAACTTAAAGACGAGCTGCTTCTGTGATAGCTAAATTCAGCTTGACAAATGCTACATACAACTTCAGTTTTGTCGATTGTTCCGTCATTTTTGCTCTTAAACAGAGACTTTCCGCCCAACAATCCCTCAGCTCTCTCCATCTTCAACTACCACAGTGGTTCTCAATCTTTTTCTGTCATTCCCCACTTTGAACAAGGGGGGCTTTTCAAGCCCCACCTGTCCCTCATCGCTCCCATAAAATGGTCAATTATTGAAATAACCTTAAGTAAAAACAAATAGCATCTTATTTAGGTCAGCAAATGTATATTGCTTGAAGTGATTTAATGTTTCATGTTGTAGTGTATTGTTGCTATGGACACGCACACATGGACGGATTATGAAACCATTGGTCAGGACGTGTAACAAAATACACGGCTTCCAACCACAAATAAGAGATACATTTAAGCCACTTCTGATATTAACAAATACAAAGTCTAAAAACAATTGACAGCAAGCAAAGTTCCTAACAGCGACTTCACCCAGAGGCTCTGGTTTAGGGCCCCCCTGAGCTCAGGGGCCCTTGGGCCTGGGCCCGTTCAGCCCGTTCGGTAATCCATCCCTGCACGCACACACTATTGTATTTATTTCTGTTGACAGACTTTTACTTTGACAACTGTGACAGTTAGTAACGCACATGTCTAGTAAGACTCTATTAAATTATGCTTTCTCACACTGTGATAAATATATTTAAGTGACCTATGTTTAAATTCTATGAACTGTGTTAGTTCGTTGTAACGTAAAATGTAATTATTATTAATTTAGATAATTTAGATCTAATATGTGACCGTTAGCACACCATTCATTCATTACCCAGTTGGTGGCAGACGTTAGCACTTATTAGCCAGCTGTGTTGTAATCTGTTGTTGCTCTGATTCTTGGTGTAATGAATCTAATAGTAACTTGCTGTGTTTCGTTTCTTGTGTATTATTGTTTCACTCATAAGTTTTCACCTGACATCAATATAGGAGCAAGGCGAGTTAACCGTAGCCTACACAGCCCTAACTAAACTAAACTAAAGTAAAAAAAAAAAAATAATAATAATTAAATTATTATTATTTTTTTAAAGTTGCGTTAACTGCGTTAAAATATTTTATCGCGTTAATCGCGGCCGCATTAATCGCATAGATTAACGCGTTAACGCTGACAGCCCTAATAGAAACACAAACACTTGCGTTCATTTTAAGTTAATTTAACTTTATGTGGTATAACCACAAAACCATATATATAAATATATTTGTGTTGCTGCAGTAACCCCCCAGATTGAGGTTGTCCAGTAAAGTAAATTGGGCACAAGTGTGTTACATCTACTTGCTATTCTGATTGCCTCTAAACAACTGATGCATTTGGTTTAATGTCCCTGATTTATTATATTTTTATGCCTAGTGTAATTTATAAGATTCCCTATGACTCTGTCCTGAGAAAAGAAATGTACATTGTCAGGTATTTGCACGCCAGCTATGATGAAACAGTCGGTCATCAACATCCTGTGATGACACTATACTAAAAGGTTGTCTAACCTGTTGAGTTTAGATAGGAATTCAAACAATAATGTGGCAATATACTGTATGTGGGACTGACTGCCTTGAAAAAGTTACCGTAATTGTGTTGTGTACATGACAATCACAGTTATGAATGGTTTTCTTTGCAGTTGACTTTCCTCCTACTATTCGAATGGGCTTGCTCATCAAGTTGGCAGACATTGAGTGAGTGGATTTTTATTCATGTTTTCTCCCCCCAATACACCATAAAGTGACTCAGTTTGTCTAATATCAAACTTTTATTGTGCTTTTCTCTTTAAGGTATCGACTGGCTTCGGGAACCAGTGAGAAGATTCAGCTGAGCTCAATGGTTGGAGCTTTTCAAGCAGTGAGAGACATGGTAGTCAGTGAGGCATCATAAAACAGACACACCGGCTTGACTAATCATCTGATCCTCCTGATCTCCTTTGAGGGTTCTTGGCTGTGAACCTGTGAGCTTTAAAGTGTTTTGTTTTTAAACATCACTCTTCCAAATACGCACTTGAACACACAAAGCAGAACACAACTAGTTACACCTTGAACAAAATATTCACAGAATTGGACATATGTATAAATACATTTACAAGTTGGAAATAAATAGACACTTTTGTAAGTTGCGACTGTTGTCTGTATCATCAGTGATATCCACAGCATCTTCATCATCACCATCATCATCTACAGTGGGCCCTGCAGTAGGTCTTCTGTCTCTTAGGGGTGTCCCTGTAGGTGAGAAACTCCAGAAGCTTCTGGGGAATGGGAAAGGCTTTCATCTGATGAGTTGACACTGAGAAGCGTAGGACGGCGCGACACAGGTGGCTAAGGCTGGGGATCATGGGCTTTACTCTCCAGAATTTGGCATGGCCATCTCTTGTCCTGCAGAGAAAGCCATACTTAATACTGCATTATGAAGCACAATATGTCATGTTTATAAAACCAACTGCTTTTGAAGAATCACAATATGTATATAATTCTCCAGGCTCAATGGAAAATTAATACACTCCGACACAATCTTTTAATTCTTCTAAATGTCCCAATTGTTTGTCAGATGCCAGAAATGCAAATGGGAAAACAGCAAATGATTTTTGTCTTGCTAGTTGCATTTAAAATTCTACGTTTTGTTATTTTATTTACTTGCTATCTTTTTTAGAATGCTATAAGTTACCCTGTGGCAATGATGCCCTCCTGTGGATGAAAAGTGCAGCACAGTTCGTTGTGGAATGTGGTCAGGTCTGTCTCCATCATGAAAGTGTTCTGACCCAGTTCCCAGAGTCTTAGAGCTCTGTTTGTAAGATTAGTCAGAACATTAGTCAGGTAGAGCATCAATACCAGCAGAATGCCACTCCTCAGTTACAGGAAATGTTTATAATTTTAAAATGATTAATTGTATGTAAAAACTGTAAGATGGTGTTAAGTGTATACACATAGCTCACCTGTGGTCTACGACCAGAGCCAAAAACAGTCCATCAGGGGAAAAGCACAGAGTCTTGATTGTTTTGGAATTCATAAAGGGTTCACAGCTACAACAGTCCCTAAAGCACAAACGCACAGCAACACGTCATATTTACATGCAGAGGAACAAAATCCTTGCTAATGAAAACAAGGGTTTTGCTACATTGTTACCCATGGCATTTAAAGGGGACTCCTCAATAGACTTTTGAGTTCAAATATCAACAATCAAATACACTGCTCCCTTCAGTGCTCCTAAGGCAATGTTGTTGATTGGCTGGAATAGTGTATAGCTTGGTCCGACCCACTTTGTTTCCCGTTTACAGAGCCAGGACTATACCAAGCGGGGACGGGGGCACGCACACACAGAACGCATACAGCTAGAAGAGTATCTTTTTCTTTTAGAATTGCGTACTCCACCTTTTAGACCTGCGAAAAAGTTGCAGCCTGAGGTTTGCACAGTAAAAAGAGGACTCCTTACTCGAGTGTTACCAGAAGCTCAGCAGTGTACGGGTCCCAGAGATCCACCCTCCAGCCAGCGGAGTTGTGAAGGCCATATGAGCCCACTGCCAGCACAGCTCCGTCTGGGGAGAAGTCGCAGGATGATATAGCGCTCTGTTTGGTGAACGCTAGGTGCCTTATGAAGGTGTAGGACCGAAGACTCCACAAGCACACTCTCTGTTATAGAAAGTGTGTGTGTGAGAGAGAGAGAGAGGGCGGTTAGGTCAGTTTTTCGAGTATTTTTGCTCATTCACCTGTCACATTTAAAAGCATGACCTGCGGGATAGATGGGGCACTTCCTGTAGGGGTTGTACCTTTGCTGAGATCTCTTTACATAATAAGCATGTCATGTCACTCTAAGAGATGTTTCACTAACCCACTCACATTGTCTGAGCTGCAGACTGATGCAATCATGCTGCTGTCAGGAGAGACCCTGCAACAAATAACCCAACCTCTGTGGCCTGACAACACACGGCATGTTCTGCCTGAAAAAGATATAGACAGTAACATTTCAAACAACTCTTAATTTTACATAGTCAGAAGCAGATGTGGCCATGGTTGCCTTGAAATGTTCCATAGTGAGAAACCATATTTTACGTGTAACAAATGTATTTCTGTGGGGACATTGGCTGATTGTTAAAGAAAGACTGATGGAAATCATGCTTACCTGTGCTTGTTAAATCCCATATCCTCAGTGTTTTGTCACGAGAGCCAGACACAAGTGTTAGAGTTCCATTGGGAGTAAAGACCAATTCCCTGACAACAGACTGATGTCCTTTCAGATCAAAAAGTGCCTCACCTGTAGAATAACCATATACAGAATAATAGAAATCATGTCTTCCAAATGTGTGTCGGTCAAGGTTGTTTCTTGGACATTAATGTAAAACTACCATTTAACTGTAAAATAGTTTTCTTGATCATTTTAAAGAAAATTCCCTCTATAAATTAAACTGCAATACTGATATATTGGCTAATGCTAATTTAATTAGCATCGTGCACAGCGATGTTTCTCTAATCATAGAGTCTAATGTCTCACCGGTTGACACGCGCCAGATCTTAATGATGCCGTTATTAAGACCTGTGGCAAGAAACAACATTTGGACATCCTCGGTAAGTTCATAAGAGGCGTGGCTGGTTGCACCAGGACGCTTCCTTGGACGGGGTCCAAAAGCTAACCCCCAAACAGTATGGCCACAATTCAAAGTCCTGTCTGAGGTTTTATCGGTTAGCTGGGCATCCCGAACATCGTCTCCTCCTTCTCTGCAATAGATAGAAATATTCTAATATAACAGTGAGTAAGCATTGCCCTCATATTTTCCAAACCATATAACGTTGCAGTGTATTCATACACGATGTTGTAATTTATTGACGACATACTGTACATACTCGCTATTTGGCAGGGGCCATGCAAGCACCTTCACGACGCCATAACCCATAGACCAAGCGAAAAGTGATCCTCCAGGTGAAAAATCCACGCTCCATGTCTCACAGCCAGCGGTACCTCTCAAACTCTGGGGATGTACGGGTCTGAGCTGCTCAACCAATCCATCCGAGACTCCTGGTAACCACATGATTAATACACACATTTAGGTAACTGATATAACGAGATGATAAGAGCCGATCATGATTAATATACGATGGCGCCATTCGTGTGGCGTCAGGTAGGCTAGAAATGTCACGCATACAGAGTCTAAACAATCCTACATGTTCCAACTGAGTAGCCCTGTCATAGCAGCTCTCGGCAGCCTCAAGTTACCTTTTGTGCCGTTATCGATCGGGCAGTCAGGAAGAAACAAGTCACACATGACGTCGTCTTACTGGTCGCACTGGTGAAGGATAACAGAACAACGCATAACACACACAATTAAAGTATTCAGAGCGAGTGACATTTATACTGGTGTAAGAATTTAAAGCATTTCCGCAACCGAATGTTAGTCATGTTCGTCAACATGGCTGCCCACGTGACATTGTATCCTGAAATACCGGAAATAGTTATGTCATGTCGGTATCTCACACATGCCTGCATTGTTAATTTTTTACAGTTTGTTTGAAACAGCGATTTGGCTTTGGCTTTCACGCCCCCCTTGTCATGCAGTCAGTAAGTGAAGGTTCGGAAGATACAAACTTTCTCAGTTTAATAGTCACCTATGACATTCATATCTTCAATATAACCACCGTTATGAAAATAAGAAAATAATGACCACATTAAATACTACAACAATTTTCTTCTGCACCAGCAACTATGACAGGAGCAGATTCATTTTATGGTGCTCCTCTATTTAGAAATGTCCTGATCAATACAAACCACAGTCAAAGAATAATACATAATCCAGACCCCATTAAGTCACTCAAGAACCATCTATGAATATTTTTTCTCAGAACAGATAATTAAGTTAGAACAACAAAAACCAAGCAAAACCTGGTAACTTAGGTATTCTGAGAAGTATTGCTTTAATTACTATGGCACAATGATTCACCATCTATGAATAATTTTTCTCAGAACAGATATTTAAGTCAGAACAACTAAATCCAAGCGAAACCTGGTAACTTAGGTATTCCAAGAAGTATTGCTTTAATTACTATGGCACATACTATTGCAATCATAACAGCAAAACTGAATACAAAAACATAACGTATAGGTCTAAATATAATTGTTCTTGACATTTTACAAACATATCAAACATCTATACATCATTACAGTAGGCACATTATGAAAACCACCCATCTCTACTGTAGTGATCACATTACAATAGTTTTCCTGCAGTTTTACAAGGTTGAATTCTTAGGCCTGTTTCAGGCCACCAAGGCACCATAGGCACCAAGGGACTCAACCTTAGACTACTTCTAGGTTCTTTTTTTTTTTTTTTTTACATAAAAGAAAAAAAAATGTTTCCTGAGATTCCACCTTGAACTCATATTGGCCATCTTTAGGCTACTGCTATTAAAATAATTTAAAAAAGAAAAGCAAAATAAAAGTAGGCCTACATCAAGGCTACAGTTTCCATAGTAATCAATTCACAAACTGCTCAGAAAGAAGTATTGGCAATATGTCCACAGAAATATTTACAATATCTAAAATGTAACTCTGCAATCTTCTATTCTGCCACAATAATAGTGTCTTGGTTTTCTTGAGTTGCCTCTGTGTTTTCCAGATCTTCATGATCATCTGTAAAACAAGTCAGTGTGTAAAATAACTGACAGACATTCCAAATTGAGTTTGCCCTCAGATATGCAGTAGAGAATACTTATACTGATTATATGATTTTATTTGTTTATGGGATACCAGGTTACCTCAGGTGGTCTGGACTTACTGGATGGGATCCGGTGAATCTCTACCAGTGTCGTGGAGTGTCCATTTGGCAAAACGGGTAACCTGGGCACTGCTTCTGTAAATATCTCATCATCTGATTCCACCAGATTCAGCACATCATTCCTTTCTTCTGTCAGGAAACTTATACAATACATTTCATTTGTTATGAATGACTGATGTACACACATAACTGCTGGCAGTTTGATTTTAAAAATAGGCTTTGGACCAGGCACTGATAAAGTATCACCACGGCTATTTGGACAAAGGCTAGCGGAAGGTTTGTGGTTTGATTATGTGGTAGCACAATACACCTTGCCATTTGATAAGCTTTAGATGGAAGAACGAGGTTGTGTCACTATCAAATTGTTGCTGCTGGTTAAGCAGCCCTCTGATTTATTTATTGTATTGATTCACTGATTTCCTTATTGTATTACATTCATTACCTGCTTTCAGAGGCACCTCCTGAGCTGCTCTCAAGACCAAACAGGGCCTTTTAGCTTAATCTACTTGCAGTAATTATAGTGTGCTGTCTATGCATAAACACAGAACAAATGTTCCCATTGAAGAAGGCTTTACTCCATGTAAGCAGAGAGATACTATTTTACTACTTGCTAATTGATGTCCTAATATGTAGCTAGTTCAAGTGTTTATGCAGACCTAACACTGAAGAATGCAGCTCAGAAAGCAGCTATCCACCCTCCTGAATATGGCCTCAAGACTCAAATCACACTTTAGCTTTAAATCTTCTGTAATAAATCCATACACATCCTTGAATGGACAGAACAATTACTGAGAGGACCATACAAGACCACATTCAATTCCATAATGATTTTAAATGTCCTTCTGCCTCAGAGGAGCAAGGTCAGTGTAGATGTCATTGGATTTCCTTTATCTGGTTAGATAGATATTTAATTTTTTTTTTACAAAAATAAACTAAATGGTAAAATGTTTCCATTGTTGAGAGATGTTATGATGTTATAATGTCCCATGATTACACAACAAAGTATGTCGATGGTATGTCGACTACTCACCCAAAATGGTAACCTAGAATAGAAAAACAAATAGATGTAAAATATGAACACAAAAGCTATTTTTCATTGTAAGAGAGTGTCACCTATCCAGTTGGTATATTGAATTATTATATTTGTACTAACCTCATGTAAGATTACAAACATATTAATAATTAAAGATACATTTCCTTAAAAACACAAACTATTAGAAGCAGCAGCATTTCAGTTTCCTACCCAAGCAAATTCTGTGGCGGTTTGAGTATATAGCCATTCCGATGGAAATCCCAGCTCCGAGAATCAGAACAGACAAGAACGTGCCAACAATCCCACCAGTGTAGGACACTGACGCTGTTTAAAATACAGAAATGAAAAAAAAAAAAAAAACAGAAATCACTTCTGTTGCCAAGGTAAATTTGACATCTGCAGTAGACACTCTTGTCACACTATGGAAAGTAAATAATAATATCCTTTGCAGGGCAATAATTCTGTTTCTTTGTCTATTATTTCAGAAGCATTACTTCAGTTTTTCTCGACACACTACTTAATAACATGAACTGAGCTTCATAATCATTTTTGTCAGTTTTGAATAACAGCATCATGGGACTCCGTTACATTTGCAGTTCACACTGGATAAACAACGTATCTATCCCCCAGAGTATACTCACACTTTACTACAAGGTACACCTCTAATGTATTTATCCCCACAGAATATACTCACACTTTACTGTAAGGTAGACCTCGAATGTATTTATCCCCTCAGAATATACTCACACTTTACTGTAAGGTAGACCGCTAACATATATATATCCCCACAGAATATACTCACACTTTACTGTAAGATAGACCTCTAACTCGCGGACAGCGATGGGATTCTCGCTCCTGCAGAAGTATGTGCCCTCGTCGTCTTTGGTGATGTTCACTATGGTCAGACTAAATGTGGGCCCCTGCTCAGATATGACATACTTGGAGCCAAGTTTAATGTCCTTGTGTGCAACAGTTCTCTGCCATATGGTTTTGGCAGGAGGGATTGATTGCTTCTCAATGCAGGTCAGTGTCACATTGCTACCTTCTACCACCGTCACCAGTGGTTCCCCTTCAGGGTATGGAGTCTCTGGGAAACCATAAACGTGTGGAAAATAGAATTTAACAACTTAACAGTGTATGAAAAACAAATCCTAAAACAGAGCAAGGAATTTACTGTCATGTTCAAATCTGATCAGATTAATGAAAGAACAACGCAACATATTCAATGACTTCAATGACGTCACTTATCTGCTATAAATCATTCCATAGACATGTAACAAAAATCCATGCATAAACAGTATTGTGAAAGTGAATCTTTAGATCTTGGCCCCTAAGGTCGGTGATACAAAAACAAAATAAAATCTTGACATCTTCTTGACTTACTCAGGGTGAAGTGGCAGGAGTATTCATCACCTTGACTCATCACATGTTTCCCTTGGCACTTAAGCTCATGCCCATCACTCAACACACTCCTGTTGAGTATTACCTCCAACGTCTCGTTTACACTAGAGTTTAACACGACCCCCTTTGAGGTCAAATCCTCCCATTGTAATGTGGGCGCAGGGTAACCCCCACGCCAACTGCAACTAAAAAGAACGCTGGAGGAGTTACTCTGGATCCTCCAAGTGCATACTGGGTGTCTTTCCGGTGGATCTACAAAGGGGGGGGGGGGGGGAAGAATGAAACAAAGAGGAGCATGACAAGCATTGATGACCCTTCGGAACATGTGGTGAACTTGCCCGACTTGCTAAACAAGGGTCACTGGAGATGGCCCGCAATGAATGCAATCTAAATATAAAACCTGTGAGCCTATACAATCTGTAAGTGACACATAAGGTATAAAGTGAAATTAGAAAAGGTGAGTGCCTACAGTATACAAGCAGCTGTAGACTCTCAGTCACTATCTTCTTAGATATGGTATTCTCTGCTGAACAGCTGTGGTCTCCTTGTCTATTTGGCGTGATGTTCAGCTCCTCATACTGTATCAGAGATCCGTTGCCAGAAACAAGCGTGTCCTTGTTTGAGCTGGCCCCTTCAAACATCAAAGATAACGTCCGTGATGGATAGGATATAGAGGGGCTTGAGCACTTGAAATAAACAGTGGAGTCATTTCGGACATACAGGGTTCCATTTGGGAGTTTTTCCACAGGTGAGATATCCAGGATCACTTTGTCTGGACCACCTGGATAGAGAACAATGCACTAAAGTAAAATATTTACTGCATCTTGTACCACATGTACATGTTGTATTCAGATTATATCCTATACAGTCCTCTAGAATTAATCATACAGAATCCTAGGATTCATCATAGACCTACTTGGTAAAATGGGGGGGGGGGGGGGGGGGATCGCTCTCCTTGTCAATTCATCCTCACATATCAAATTTGGAGATTGCAGGCAAACACAAAAGTATCGCAGAGTAAAGAGGAAACATTTCTATACCATCCATGTGATTAAATTTTATCCTGCCATCCCAAACTCGGTTTCCTGCTATCCCAAACTCAGTCAGTTTCATACATGCACTAGGAAGCCGTGAGAACAATCAGCACTGCCAGGGGTTAAAACAACAAACAATCCTGAAGAACCAGTTTCAGATTGGATTACTAGCGTCACATATCCAATCTGGCTGGTGTTGAGTCTCTGCGTTTCAGCTATACATTTAATAAAAGCAACATTGTAGGACACTCCTGTCTGGTCCTGCTACGAATTATAAAATTCTACTGTCAGATAGAAAGTATGGGAAACTTACTAAAGATGTGTAGGTGCACCCCAGTATGATTGTGAACCTTGCTTGTGTCCTGTAGTGAGCATTCACACTCATATGATCCTTCATCAATTGCCATTAATCCAGTAATATTCAGGCTGCCATTGTCCAGTATGGTGAAGTGACCAAGTCTAGGGCTTAGTTCTGAAGAATGGTTACGTTTTACCACAATGCTCCCATCTTTTAGCCACTGTGTCAGTGCTGGAGGAACAGTGACAGCCAGGTCATGGCATGGAAGTGTAACAGTGTGACCCAATTCTCCAAGGATACTTTCAGGTGCTCCCCCATGGTCTGCACCACCTTTCACAAATAAAGCATTAGGGAGGAGGAGTGAGTCATAAAAATGGAGAAACCTTCACAAATTAAATATAGAAATGGAAAATGGTGTTGCCTATATGATAGAAGAGTCAAGGTCATGAGTTAGTGAGAACATGTAATCTAATGATAAATCGAGAGTATTTCCATAGGCTAGGTTCAATTAAAAAACGTGTGTAAAGTTTATGTAGCATTTTGGCCTACCTGTTTGACATGAACATGCAAAATATAAAAATGTAACTACTAATCTCATTGTTGGATCAGTACTAGCTTGGTTTGGTCTTCTTTTGAAACAGAACAAAAGGTTCCACGGCGATCATCAGAGAATGTGTGCACCTCACGTAGACCTCACCGCTGGATGATCTCGATTGAATATTGAATTCCGAATTAACAAACGTCAGGGAGTGATAGCAAAGTCATGTTGAAATGTTGACTTCAAGCCACTGTGGCAGTCGTTGTGCTTTAACGATGGTTGGTTTCAACGAAACCAGCCGAATGAGATTTTTCTTCCATACCTACCTGGTTACTCTCGGGCGCACTCCCGGAAACGTAGGTGTACTTACCGGGCCACGCCTTACCTTCTTAAAGGTAAGGTAACATGGATATGTGCACTAGCACCTGGTTTTCTTGTAGTGAAAAGATGTCAAGTACGCTACCGCTGACAGGTGTCGGTCTGTGCTTGTTTCACATATGTTTTTATAGTTTATGACTAGGCCTATCTAGAACAACTTTTCTGTAAAAAAAAGTAGACTTCTGTAATATAAACAGCCTACTCGCTATGATATAAACACTATTGTGGTGAGGAACTGAACCCTTTACTAAACGAATTACGCTCGCCTGGGTTCGAGTATGTATGTGAACACGTGCACAACAGGGGGCGGTGAGCGCTCGAACAGGACGGAGAGATTATGTGCGGAGACAGCACTCGGGGGAGTATGCTGTTCGCAACCAGTGTTGACCGCAGCGAAGACAGGGGAGCTGTTGAGTTATTGAGTTTATTGTGCACTGCAGTGTTAATGGGTTTCTTTATTTACTTGTAGTGCTGTGTCTTTGGGTTGGCGGTCTGTGCTTAGTGGGGGAATGCCCTCTGAGGGAATTTAGTCTGGGAATGTGGGAATGAATTATGTCTTTAATAAAATATATTTTCCTATGGTAACATGCCTGTGGTTAATATCCTCTTGCCTGTGGCACCAGACCACACCAGGTTAACAAAGGTGGTGGCAGCATTAATTTACTCTTTAACAACAACAAATGATTACATTATTATGCATGTAACGGTTAGCCAGAGATTTCAAACCAAACCTGACTAATCCTTCTGTCATTCACCTTGCTCCCCAGCCCATCACCTGTACCCAGAATGGCATATTGCTAGAAATTGTTTTATGACCCAGACTTGCACAAGCTTTTGGACAGGTGCTCAAATGATAGTGGCCGACCTGAGGTCTCATGTGTTTCTGTGTATAGGACATGGTAAGGGAATGAGTTTCTTACAAAACAAAAGTCATATTATGTGTGAGCCAGTTTTAGTGGTGTATTAAGGTTGTATTAAACATTAGTACGTGTGTATTATGTTTGTTTTTACAGTAAACCTTTCCAAAGGCCCTCCTTTAGTCCTGACTGAAAGACTATAGAGACCAGCCTACAAAACAGACAGTTATCCAGCTGTAAGGTGATGAGTTATGTCATATTATGTGTGAGCCAGTTTTAGTGATGTATTAAGGTTGTATTAAGCATTTGTATGTGTGTATTATGTTTGCTTTAGGTAATGATTGGAAGACTGCTCAGTAAGTGAGGGTAGTCATTACTGCACACTACCTCCACTCCTTTGGTACATAGAAGATGGTGAGATACATCGTACAGTCGGCTATGGAAAAAGGCCTGCAGCATGACAACTGCTGACTGGGAGTGTGTAGTTGCACAGTAGGGGGCGACAGTGGTATAGTGGTACAGTGGTACAGTGGTAGAGAAGTCGTTTAGTAATCAAAAGGTTGCTAGTTCGATTCCCTGTCGAAGTGTCCTTGAGTAAGACACTGAACCCCTAATTGCTCCTGATGTGCAGTGTGCCATCAGTGTATATGTAAAAAATGTGTATACATTGTAAGTCGCTTTGGATAAAAGCGTCTGCTAAATGACTAAAAATGTAAAAAAAAAAAAATGCACAGTCAGGGTGCTCATTATAGGCAGCTGGCAGGCTGGTCCAGTCAATAGGCTACGATGTTTTTTTTCCCCACTCTTGGCTACACCACCCACTGCGTTATCAGTTTAATTATCAGTATGCCTTGTTGGACCTAAATGTGGCGCAGACGTTTTGTCTCACTTGCGATAGGCCTACTACAAAACAGAAAGCAAACGTGTGCCTGAACCAGAGCTAAAATGCATAATAATTGATGCAAACACAATTTTTGTCTTTTGGAATAACAGATGCCTTAACATATTCTTGCAGAACTTATTATACAGTCAAGTGTTTCAGTGGAACAGAAAAAAAGGGCTGGCGGGCCTTAAAGGGGCCATGTTATGAAAATTCCACTTTTTTAGTGCTTCTCCACGTTAATTTGGGTATCTGGCATGTCTACCAACCCAAAACCGCTGGAAAAAAACCATTGGCGATCTTTGTTATGGTTCCTCTTGGTCAGAAACGTCATGATTTAGTCTATGAATGAGATTCCCGTGTCTTGGCCTGTCACAAGACATTGGGAGGTTCCCTACATGGCCTTGGCCCACCCCCCACCTCATCCCCAGCCCCCCCCCCCCCCCCCCACACACACACTCGTTACATATAAAACATTTGCCAGAGGGCATCAAAGCCGTTATTGCAAAGCTCAGATATACTCTGAATAGCTAGCTAGCAGCATGCAGCAAACGAAGCAGCAAACGAAGCAGCAAACAAAGTTCTCAAGATGCGCTGTGGTCGGCTGCACAGATCCTCACAGATCTATACATCATGTTCCAGCCTCAGAAGAGACAAGAGCGAAATGGATTGATTTCATTTTTGAAGGCAATGTCCCGGAAAGAATTGGCAAAATTCTGTTTGTGTGCGCAAACCATTTTGAATTGGACTGTTTTGCCAACCTGGGTGAATATAACGCTGGACTCGCAACAAGATTGACCTTGCAAGCGGGTTCAGTACCATCTATCCGTCGCATTTCAGACGAGCAAATGTAAGTATTTTTAAAAAATAATTCTGGTACGTGCATTGACCATTTAGTGTGGGTGGTTAGGGACGTTAGGAATGTTGATGGGGGATGTTAGCATTGTTGCGTTTTGGGGAACTAGTATGTGTAATTTTCGCGAACAATAACCTTTAGTTAAAAAATAACTATAACTTTTTTAACATTAGCGTGTAAGACCTTGCCTCGGAGCCAGCTGGTGTATATAGCTGTAGCAGTTAAAAGTTCGCTAGAAATGTGGCCAATGTGTTGAATTTTTCTGTTGGCAATGTGATGCATTAGGCTAGTCATGTCTGCCTTGTACAGCAGTTCGTTTGGATGTAATAGGTGTGATAATTTACGTTTGCATGGGTATATAGTGCCTACCGCAAACAGCAAGAACATTTCTGTGAACTATTTGTTAGGACTTCGAGATGTTAACACTAAAATAACCTGGCAGTGAAATTATAGGCTTTGTGTAAAACTTAGCGACATTAGCATCTTGTAGTGTGTAGGAGCCAGCTGATGTACGTATATCAATCGCTAAAGATATGGCCAACGAATTTTTGTGTGAACAGTTAGGCTAGCCTATTTTAATCTAGGCTTACTTATACAGTAGATAGTTCGTTTGGATGTCTATGGAGAGGAATTTGTGTCGAAGTATATAATGTCTTTATGAAAAATAGTTCTCATCCAAAAAACATTCCTTTGTGAAAATGCTTGTGTTGGGGTGGAGGTGTTAATAGTCTGCCTGCAAATATGATTCAAGGCAATTAGCCCTCCTGTTGACACCTTCGACACAACAATGATGGGGTCATACATGTTAAATGGGCACTTTTTTTGTTCATGAACGACGTGTTTAGCAGCTAAGAGACTCACCTGCATTTACCAAAACATGCTGCTTACTGTTCATATCACTTGTATCTTATACCATACTGTATATATTCTATTTATACATTTTTATATTACCACTTTGCACATACTCTGCACTCTTCTGATTTTGCACTTCTGGTTAGATGCTAACTGCATTTCGTTGCCTCAGTACAATTTATATGTATAAATACATATATATAAACAAACCTAATAACCAATGCCATAATCATTTTGAATCTATAGTTATGTTTTCCCCCTTTTTTTTACAGGGACACCAGCCTTCAGCAGATTAGAGAAGGTGTTGACCAACAAGAGGGTTCTGAAAGATGTGGGGAAGCTGAGCCCTCACTACCAGACCTCGTCGTTGGAGTCTTTCCACAGCGTCATTCTGCGTTTTGCGCCCAAAAACGTAGTCTTTCCTTTTCTTGGAATGTTATGCAGGTAACAGTACGATAATTTTTTCAAAGAAATGTATACCTATTATGTATTATACAAACTATTATACACGCATACACACATGCTCTTATAAGTATTATTTTCTCCCCAAAGACTCTACCTGGCAGTCCTGCATTTCAATGAAAATGCTGGGCGTCCCCAAGCAACAAGTTCAGCTGGTGAGCCGCTATTTAAAGTGAACCTCCCAAAATACAAGAAGGGCGTGCACTGCAAAGCCGGTGAAAGCAGAGCCAACCTTCCGTGAGTCACAGGCTTTATTTGAAATTCCACCAAGTCAAACAATGTACAAACAGTATGTGAAACTTAAATAACATATACATTAACTGCTGTCTTTAAATGGTCTTCATAATAAATAGAATAATATAATTGCAAAATAATTATAAAAATAAAATAATAAATACAATATAAACAATAAATAAAAACAATGTAAAAGTTTTGGATTTTTTTTTTTGTATTACAGAGTACGTGGATAACCTGTTGGACCTCATCTTTCACAAGGTTTTTCAGGACCCGGCCCCATATGTGAATGAGGTGCTGAAGATCCCAATACCCGCGGATCTCTCTGCCCAGTTTGAGAAACCTGACAAGCGGGAAGTTGTAGCCAGCTATGTGTCAAGGTTCAATCGAGGGCATGTCTGAACCCCGTATACCTTCCTTGAGCATCAGGGAACACTCTTCGTATCTGGAGCACAACTCAGGACGGCAGGACGACCCTGATTCTCCGGCCCAGATAGCCCCAACACCAGCCAACAAAGCTTCTGTACGCCAAATACCTGTAACGTCTAAGCAAAGTTTACATTGTATAAGAGAATAAAAGGTGATACACATATATAAAGTATTCCTTTGTTTACAGTATGGCTACAGATGGCACAAAGTGTAATTTTGTAATCAGTTTTTATTATACTTTTTTTTGTATTTATTACATATGTACCAGCTATTACATTTAATAACTATGTTTAAAAAGCACTGTGGCATTCTTTCTAGCAATCTTTCTGACAATAAAAGTGTATAGAAACAGTTTTGTGTGCCTTTAGTGCTTGATAAGTAACATGTCAACATTTGACGCGTGTAAAATGAGCAGTTAGCAAAGTAATACAGAGGGAAGGGTAATTTATTGTATTTTTTTCCTCAGTCATATTTGTATTGCAGAAATTACTAACTCATGCATAAAAAAAAAAAAAAACGTACTGCTCTATTCCTCTTAGACGTAAAGGCCCATAATCTGCCCTATAAACATTCGATGCATTCTGTAGTGAGTACACGTTCAAACACACAGGTTCAAGGCCTGGGTGATCGACCATACATGTAGTTGGGTTCTGAAGCTGCAGTAGTCTTCTTGTAACCTTGAATATTGAAAGTGTAAGTGACATGGAATATAAAACAGATGATGACTTCATATTTACAGTGCCATTCAAAATGAATTCACACTACCTGTGGTATCTCCCTGCAGCATACATGCTCAGGCTCCGTAGGCATTTGATCACACTTGCCACAAATACACCTGTATAAACAGAGTTTTAAAAAGTGACAACTTTGCAGGTAAAGTTTATTTGAAAGTTGTGTTCATATTACAGACATAAGTCATAAGTCATCAAATACAACGATTTAATAAGTAAACAAGGTTTAAACGCTAATTAATGGAGGTAAAAACGTTACCCCCACCCCTGCTTGGTCAATTACTGTACAGATGGAAATTTACTCATGTAGCATTTATATCTTTATGGCGTTCCCGTTACTTGCATTTACACAAACACTTTCACAAACAGTAACTTACATAAACACACTGTATTTGCTACATACTCATACATGCACAAATTATTCACGTATCTCGAATCTCTAGCACCACTATGCTCTCAAAACCGCTAACAAGACTGTGAGACCTTAGCCAATGTACAAACAAAAAAAAATGTAGAAGTGACAAAGGTAACTTCCCATTCAGAAACGTCCTGTTGAGCCCTAACTTCTCGAATTTGTTCGGGAGCCTTTTCTTGTTCAGGGTCTGACTCTGGTTCAAAACGATATGGTTGCACGACGCTATCTACAAAGGTAATGGCTAGCTGGGCAGGCAGCAGCTAGGCGAGCGCATCTCGTGGAGGAGGGGAGAGGGGGGAGGGGGGAGCTGGCTCATTAGCATTTAAAGGAACAGGCACTCAAAACAGGTCAATCTGTGGGGAGGTGTTTTTGACAGGGTAAAAAGGGTGCTGTTTGAAATGATTCTTGTGGTATTTTGACCAAAATATGTTACAAACATTTCATTGAGACCCCAAGGAACCATATCAACTTGTGGGAAAATGGGCATACGATGGCTCCTTTAACAAATACAGTCTGGGTGAATTTGACAGGCACTCCACTATGGGAGGACAGACGTCTGGAAATGTAATTTGCTGATGCTTTGATTGACAGAGCATCCGGCCAATCAATGTCTAAAACAGGATGACCGACTGAACTCGAAAACAGTGGTTGGTTCATCAGGGGCATTTTCTTGTGCTTTCACGTTTCATAACGCAGAGCTCCATAGGTTTTAAATTGAGCTAGCGTTACCTACAGAAGATAGACTGTTAAAATGCCGTTGGATTTAAGTCAGTGGACTGGAGCTCTCGCTCTGCCCGAAGTGGAAGTGAAGCCAGCTCAAGTTCTCGTCGTGAAGTATGAGTCTCTCGAAATTGATGAATTGGGAAAAGTCCTCACGCCTACCCAGGTTGTAGTTCATAATAACTCAGTTGTAGTAGTTCATAAATGAATCAGCATTGTCTTGCAAAATGCCACTGAATTGCCTGGTTTCTAGCTAGCATTTCGAGACTGATACTCAGGATATTTGAACGTTCTGTTGCAGGGCCGCTGGTTTAGCATTTTAAATAATCACGTTCGTTTTTAAGCTAACTAACATTCACAACACACCACATGCTTCTATTTCAGCGTGCAACTGTTACCTCTGCAGTTGCTGTTTGGCAGTATGTTAGCAAGTGCATTTTATCCGTGCATGCATTTGGATAATGTATGCATTTACCACAGAAACAGACTTGTTTAACACATAAAGTGGAGAAACGAGGCGCGGCGCAAATTTCATTCACTTCAGTTAGCTGGAATATTCTCGATGCCTGCTGTAACCTAATTTAGACTTTGGCGAACCCATAGTTGCTAACAGGCGACACTACAATGAATTGACACGTGACTCTGTAGGGTTTTGTTCAAGAATACACTCAGTGTCCAGTTTCAGCACACCACGGCGGGCTAATATCTGTATGAAATGTTGCTTTCCAGGTCCAGAATCGACCCACATCTATTGAATGGAATGGTTGCGATCCTGGTAAATTATACACGTTGGCCATGACCGACCCAGACGCCCCAAGCCGAAAAGACCCCAAGTTCAGGTATGCCTGAATAGTGCACCTATATGTGGTTTAAAATGAGATGAGACAATGGAAACAATATGTGGCTTATATTAAATACAAGTTGTATTTTCTTTTGATCATAGGGAGTGGCATCATTTTCTTGTGGTTAACATGAAGGGAAATGATATTGGAAGTGGGTGTGTTATGTCTGACTATGTTGGGTCTGGACCTCCAAAAGGAACGGGTAAGTGTAACACTCAAATATAGCCTTTCCTAAATGTATTATGTGTAGCCTTTTCTGCATGATGTCATAGATGTGTGAAGCATCGTGGATGTCTAATTTCCGATTTAAATCATGGTATTGATGAATGAAATTACAGTAATGTGCACATGAATGTGTGCAAGACCAAATTCCACAACATTCCAAAAACAGAATAGAAACCCCTCTGAAGCTCCCCAGTAGTGGACGTCACTGCACTGGGGCGCACTGTAGAGCGAAATGTTAGCCGCTTCCTCTGTTGTGTAGCTGCCCATTCAAATAAGTAAATAGAAAGGACATAGGTTTATTGGCCATTTCTATGCTTTTTGTAATTTCTATGCTTTCAAATCCATCATTAATTACACTGCTCTTCTGCGAAGTGTAAACAGTCTCACAAACTGTTGTTGCGTTGAACATAACCAGGTTCAGGTCTGTTGATAGTATAAGGCCTGTGTCCAGAATTTCTCTGTTAGCTCCAGTTTGTATGATATTCTGATGCATTATTTCATACATTTACAAGATCAGTGTCAGGTTTGGGGATGAAAGCTAATGGCAGGACCCAAAAAATGCCCCTTACAAATAGCCATGTTACTGTAACTGGGGGGGAAAGGGTTGCATTGTTTCCCTGCTAATTGGAGAATGACATTGTAGCAGCAAGTTCAGTCGGCCTCAAGAAAATAGTTTGTTGTGATGGTAATAAATGGATATAAACTAAAGTATCTGTTGTTTTAAATCAGACTTGCATTAGGTACCTGATAAATAACTTGTTTTTGTCCATGTCTGTTAAATGTTTGTTCGCTCTCCTTGGGGAAGAATGCCAAAGGCATTGGTGGCAACACAAAGCATGACAAAGATTTCAAGATCAAACAGATTAGTATTAATGGATTTCAGTTATAAAACCAGGCATTGAGCAACGTCATTTCATTTTTGTATAGATTATTATTGCACATTATTATAATATATTACACGGTTATTCTTGAGTTGGTAAAATTGTCTTTTAGGATTCTTGATTTACTGTTACACTGTACTGTACAATGAAACTTACAAATCACCACTGAATGGATAATGCTGACAGTCAGAACAGGCCACTTGAAAAGGGGGATAGCCTTTGTAGGGAAGCATTTAAATTGGGGGAATAGTTTATAGGTTTCAGCAAAACGTAAGATCCATGACTTGCATGACTATCCAGTTCCTCTGCACTTTTACATTTTAAAGAGTACATCCTTATCACCCAAACTATTCCCCATAGTTTTCCAACTGAATGGATGATTGTCGATTCTTAATCAGTGGTTTCCAAACCATACATAAAAACAGGTGGCAAGTTGCAAGGCAGTAGCCTATATACAGCAGTATACAGTCATTTCTGTGGGTTCTCATCAGATGATGTTGTCCCGCAGGTCTCCATCGCTACGTCTGGCTGGTTTACGAGCAGTCAGGTGAGCTCAGCTGCTCTGAGCCTGTGCTGACGAACTGCTGTGGCGACAACCGTGGGAAATTCACCATCCAGGCTTTCCGCAAGAAGTACGGGCTGGGAGACCCGGTCGCCGGGTCCTGTTACCAAGCGGAATGGGATGACTATGTTCCAAAGCTCTATGAGCAGCTGGCTGGAAAGTAACGAGAAAGAGCACTTCCAACAAATAGCATAGACAAGTGTATCCCATAAACTATCCTATTCTGCCTTTCTCCTCAGGGTGTGCCATTACGGTCATACGTCCAATTCATTTACAGTTAGCTCATTTCATTCATGACAGAACCTTTTGTTTATTAACATTTGTTCACTCCAGTGGTTGTAACTGAAAGAAGCATTGAGAATTTCCTCTGGCAATTGAATTGCTTGCACTATAAAGGATGAATTAAAACAACACAAATACAATCAAGCTTTGAAACACTTTCTGTGGTGAGCACTTTATTTACAAATATAATTAAAAGCTCTGACAGATTCATGCTTCTCTTAACCTGAAAACAAATTTAAAGTGCATGCATTAAAAGCATTTTTTTTCCCCGATTTGATTTTAATCGTAAGAAAATACACAGCTTGAGAATGAGTTTAAAGCAAAGAAAAAATAAAAAAAAGATTCCGATGGAATTTCAAGTGAAGCTTCCATAGATGATTCAACTTCAAATACTGAACATGGAAGTGGGGGATGGTGGGAGAGGGAGGAAAAAGAGAATCATCAGTTCTTTTAAAAAATCGATTTCAACACCAGATAAAATACAATAGGAAAATAAGTCAAAGCTCTCCATAAATCCATCTATACACAAAATACACTGTCCCGCACCTCAGCCCTTTGTGCTACTTGGGAGTGGGGTTTCACATATGGTTTGATTCACATTGACCTGCCAGCGCAGAGCAGAAAAATGATCATATAGTACAGCGGAGTGCGGACATGCAACACGTCCCACCCCCTTGCCCCCGGAAGTCATAGATGCATCTATCAATATGTACACTTTATATGCAAACCTATCAAATTGCCCAACCCCTTGTAAAAATGTTTTGTCTGTTTGTCCTGGTGAATAAATAGCAAATACAGATTTGAGTGGTGTGAGGATAAGGCTGCATTGCAGGAGTCATGATGCTCCGCTTTGCCTAGCACAGACTGACAGAAGAAAGGAGAAAATGTGATTTCTTTTTGTTGTTGTTAAATGATGACACCGAATTACTCCATATTGCTTTATCGTTTGTCTCATGTTTTCTTTGTGTTACACTTAAAGTGATATCATTGCACAAGAAACATTTAACACTGACATTCTTTTTTTTCTTCCTTTCATTATTTTCCTTTTTTTTAAATTTTTTTTTTGTAAGAAACGACAACTATGGGAGTCATCCAGCATTTATCTTGTGGCATGACAAGAGGAGGGCCCTGATGGAATAGGACAATACAGGCACTCGTCCGAAAGTGATGTCAGTAGCAAAAACAACAACAGCCAAAAATAAAAGTTAACATAAAATTAACATTAACCAACCAGTCCTACTAGAGAAGAAGAGGGGGATTATGGCAGAGTCAGGTCTCATCTGTAATCATCCTTGGGATAGTCTAAAGCACCAAGGTTTCCAACGCCGAGACGGACGCTCTCCATGTCAAATGTGTCGATCTCCCTCTCCTGCCTCTCCAGGAGATGTTTGATTCGATCGGTTCTCTCCTTTTGAAGGGAGGCCAGCTCCTCTTCAATCTGAAACAGAACGTGTCCAGAGATTGCCTTTATATTAAAGTAGCATAACGGAACAATTGCTAATCGCTAACGATATGCTAGCGGCTAAAACTAACGAAATCTCTTGTAATGTGATGACTTTCACATTATGACAAACTAGTTAGTCAACAACTGTCCTAACACAGCCAAACATCAAGCAAGTGCAACCCAAGACAAAGCAAGACGGCAAATAAGCTATTTACTAGTTCGGCAGACAGTAGAAACCGGGCGGCTTCAGGCAAACCTACATTTAGCAGTAATATGCCTACGGACTCTGGTATGGCAATGGCACGGAGGCGATTCTCCGTATTAAAAGTCATTGTAGCGCCCCAATTTTTTTAAAGCTGTTATTTTAAGGTAAAACTGCTTATCCTAACCCTAATCCTGATGTACAATTACTGCATAATGCCACTTTAAAGTAAAGCATTACCTCCATGGTATCTATGCAACTCTACACTATCTAGGAATATACCAGGAGGTCAACATGTGAGTGAAATTATAGCTGCTGTAAATTAAGTTTCACTATCCTGAAATCATTTCCAAATAGATTAGGCCTCCCTGCCTGACAACTGTTTTGCATGTGAACTTTAACTGTGCGTGTGTGTGTGCGCGCAAATTGAAGGGATGGAGTGAATTAGCAAAATAAGAAAGAAATGTAAACAACTCTTACATCCGAATTAAGTTCAGTTATTAGCAAGAGGTATGATGTGTGTTTTTGCACGTTCTCAACTTTAAATCGTAAACTGACAATGACCACTGAAAATGACTGAATTATGTATGTGCAGGTCAACACAATGGCCCCCCACACATGTGTTACATGACCATAAAGAGGGTTCGTCATGCGGAAAAGTTTTAAAGGGGATTTCACATCAGCCTTAAACAGAGAAAGTGTGTGTGTGTGTTTTTGGAGGGAGTGTTTTGAGTGTGTGTGTGTTGAGGGAGTGTTTTGAGTGTGTGTGTGTTTTCAGGGAGTGTTTTGAGATGTGTGAAGTGTGTGTATGTGTGTCATACCTTCTGTTCTAGATGGGCTCTGCGCAGAGACACCTTCTGCTCCAGTTTCTGCTGCTCGCGCTCGTGCTGGGCCTCTGTCTGCATCTTGATCTTGCTCTGATAAGCGTTCAGCAGCTCCATCTCCTGCTGGAGCTGGTGCCTCAGAGCCTGGCACTCTGCCTCCTGTGCCTCGTCCAGACGCAGCTGCACGACACACACACAATCATCAGACACACAAACATAGGTATCAAACAAACACACACACAGTCATCACAGCAGCCCCATGACCTGATAGTCGCACTCAAGAGAATAAAATGTAGACATGTAGGCTCTAATGTGCATTGCGACAATGTATATTGTTAATGGCATAAATAAATGTAATTGATTTGAACTGAAAAGCGTATGGACATGGTACAATCAGGCTTCTTCTACCCAACCAAGTTACTTATTAAGGTCATTACTCTTTGGCTATGACCACTCTTTGATTCTCTTGAGTGCGACTATCAGGTCATGGGGCTGCTGTGGTTCAGATGTAAAGCACTGTTTTTTTATTAGTAGTTAAAGTTGCTTTAGTGCTTCATTCCTACTTTACAACTTTTAGTTTCAGTACAGCACTTTATCAGCTCCAGTCGTAAAAATGACTACTGCAGTTAACTGCAATATAGGCTAAATGCCACTGCACTAGTTTGAAATAAGTTTTAATATGAAAAAATTATATGCTCTCTCTATTTAAATGCGGAAGAACTGTGGAAAATGGACTGTTTTCTTACCGCTTGTGAGGCCATCATTTCGTTGATGCTCTGCTCGTACTGCTCGGCCAGGATGGCCAGTTTGCGCGTCTGCTCCTCCTTGAGGGCCTTGAGCACCATCTTGTGCTCGCTCTTGGGGGTCACCTCCAGCTGGTGGTGCCGCAGGGCTTTGTACTGCTTGGTCTGAACTTTGCATGTGTCCTGGAACTGTTTCTTAATCTGCATCTCCAACACCTGGAGACGGGAAGAAACACAGCACCCGGATGGAGACCCCAGGGAAGACAAAGAGGAGTTAAACAGCTGGCCAAGATGAGCAGCTCATCCCAAATATGATTTAACGGACATGCATGATCTAGTCTTTCATTGATATTTAGTGAAACTCTTCGCATCTTAAAACAGTCTACAGCGAGAGAGAGAGAGTGTCTAGTTTAAGTGACCAATCTGGGCGATGTGATTGGAGATTTTTTATCAAAATGAAATATCTATTAAATTAAATCAGCCAATCAGAGCAATTAATTCCAAGGGTTTTTTGGAGTGGGCAGGGAGGGCACTGGTGGCTAAGAATTACATACAGGAAGGAGAGTTAACAGAACTACACTTGTGCATCATAACTATAACATGGATCAACTGTGAGATGTGTGGTGTAGAGCATCACCTTTAGGTTCTTGGGCTGCTGCCGGAGCTCGAGAACATGTTTGCGGTGTAGCTCGCGTTCTCTGCGGTTGTTGTACTCTATCTGGTTCTCGAGTTCTCGCTGGTGCTGCTGGCGGATCAGATCCATTCGCAGCTTCTGCAGGGCCTTGAGCTGCCGGTGCTCCAGTTCCTGTGTGGACTCGTCGTGACGGATCAACATGGCGTGCTCCATCTCCTTCTGCGTCTTTTTCTTGTTTAGCTCCTGTGACACACACACACAAAATGTATATTGATTATAAAGTGGTTAGTGAGGGAAATGTGCTTAAAGCTCTCGATTATAATCCCAATATTATCAAATTCTACACATTTCTCCTCACGTTCCTCTAGTTACGCGTTCTATGTGTGCGCTGAAAATAACTGATGTTCATTAGCGCAGTCCTGGCTAAATGGGAAGCAAACTAAGTGGCTTGCACGGAGCCATACACTATTCCAGCCAATCAACATGTTGCTTCAGGAGCACGGAAGAGGGGTGGATTGGACTGGCTGTTGAGCTCAAATATCAACAACCTTTCACTAGGTTCAAGGACTGCACCTTTAATTTTATGCCAGTCAGTTCATTCCTTCAATCTAGATCTCAAAAGTCTAATTCCATCTCCTTATTTGTTCTGTTTTTGTTAAGCGCCTGTGAAATACACAGTGGAAAAATGTGAATTTGCAACTGTGAATAATATACAGCTAGTCAGCACATTTTCACAAGTTGGTTCTTGACAGTCAAATTTGTGTCAGCCTCAAATTGAGATACCGGTATGTAGCTAGATAGGAAACTGCTATAAACATGACCTCAGAAGCCTTGTATACAAATTTGAACAGCTCCTGGGGAGATGCTAAACTATGAACAGAACAGTGACAGCTGCAGATAGAACAAATAATTAATGGTAGAGGCACCAAAATATGTTTATCAGACCAAACTGAGGAATAAAGATGTCACTTAATAATCCTCTAGCACAAAGACACTGGTAATGACAAAGTCATGGGTTTCCCTCAGTGGATAAAGACCTGGTGACATGCATGCCTTCACCGTGCTATAATAAAATAAAATAAAATAAAATAAACGCCATCCTTTTTTCACCGCTTATGTAATGCTACTAGCAGAACATACAATGACCTCTTGAAATGAAGTGTCAAATGAAAGTGTTGCATTACTAAAGTAATTAAGTAAGGGGAAGGGAAGGGAAGACAAAGCTTGTATGGCTGTTGACGTAGGGATGCGGATGGGTTTTGGTCAGATGCCCGTGAGAGGCATCAGACCTGTTAAGACTTCCTGAGTCCTGCAGCACAGATTTGGAGCTTAGGGCATTGTTGCATTACTTACTCTCTAATCAGATTATCTCATGTGGGCAAACCTGAGAAATTAACTCTCTCCTTCTCTTGAGCCTCACTGATTCTAATAACGAATTACTTTCTTATTCATTGTTCATTGTACGTTACTTATAGTCACGCCGTTTTGCACATCTCTTGTCCAATCCTCCCTTTTTTCTCTTTACATATTTAAAAACAATGAATGCCTTTGTGTCATTCAGTTTGCATTATAGAGCCCATCCAACTACTTTGTTAGTAGACAGACAAAAAACGAAATAGTAGTGAATGTGATTCTCTCTCCTGTATGTGATTTGATTTCACATGCTGCAAACACACTGCACTGTCAGAAGGCCTTCACAATCATTTCATTTGTCCCAACATGTTTGAAAATAATTGCATGTACGTGCATTCTTCAGGCCATTATATTACTAACCACTCAGTCCTTAGATGACACGGGACCATAATGATGGTTTTCATTTCCGTCTACATCAACTGCATGTAAAGTTCACTCAGTCACTGCATTGTCTGAAAGCCATGTCATTCAGTTCTCTAGAGAGTCGTCACCACAGAATTAGGAGGGAAAGAGAATGTCAACTCTAACGCATATCCTTTTTTGTGATCAATTGTTTTGATTTCATCTCTTTCATCTCTCTATAAATAGTGGCATTCTACTCCTTTCTAATTCCACTCTCACGCTCAATCTCTCCGCGCCTTACCTCTCGTATCTGCTCCTGCTCCATCTCGTGCCTCTTGACCGTGATCTTGAAAAGACAACAATAAAGAGATTTCTAATTTTCCTCCCCTTCCTCTTACCTCTCGTATCTGCTCCTGCTCCATCTCGTGCCTCTTGACCGTGATCTTGCGCTTGAAGCCGCGGCAGTTCCTGTCGTAGAAGACCCTCTGCTGGTTCAGCAGGTGCGCCTCCTCCTTGGCTTGGGAGTGCTGGATGTTCTCCTTATGTTTGGACAAGCGCTCCTGCTTCTCCTTCTTAGGAGTGCTGTGGTCCTCGTTCATCTCCTGTAGGGGGAACACAGGCAAAGAAGTGTACAACAATCAGCACAGGCACAAAGAGGCCACAAGCAAAGAAATGTAATGACTTCATGGGCAAGGAAATAAATGGATGAAAAAAATTACTGCAAATTTCTCCATTTAAAAAGGGTATTGTATGGGTGAGCAGGACTGGCTTTACAGCCCCATTCCGTGAGAATTGGTATTTTTTGCTACTGAGCTCCCCCTAAAGTTGTGGAGTGTAGCTCACTTTCACACCACTGTCGTAAATACAAATCACGCTTCAAGAACCCCTAATGGACAGTGTTCATGTGTATTTTTTGGACAAGCTGAAGGATATGGAACTGGAAAAGACAACGGCAGAAGCCAAAGAAGCATGTAGACTGACAAGGTAGAGTAATATCACAAGATTTTACATTAATATGACTCTCCATAGTTTTATTTATTGACATGAGGCACTGTCTACTGGTTTAGTTCACCCATAAATTTATGTTTTTCCATTTAAACTTGTATTGTATTGGATGTGTATTGTAAGTTTAAACCACTGAATAGGCTATATGCATGTCAAAATTCATGTTCATGACTAGGAGCTATAAGCATGATTAGCAAACTTATTTAAGGCTGTGCCTGTAAAACATTCTCCAGGATCACCAGCTGATGGCGCTGTGTGATCATGTAGAGTGCTAGGGATCAGAATGAATGCGTTTAAGAATACATTCCTGCATCAGACACAGTATAGTTTAGGTGCATAGTACTGAGCTAAGCACATTTAACAAAGTCAGCTTTAGAGAAGACGAGAAGTTTCTCTGATCTGAAGATTTTTTTATTAAAATGTGTGTGAAAGGACACAGTGGCTAGGCTAGGGGGGCTGGGGGGCTAGCATACCTCTTTAATCTTCTCCTTGCAGAGTTTGTACTGCTTTTTCTGGTTATCTAAGAAGGTGGTCAGCTCCTTCTTCTGCTGGGCCACAATCTGCTGCTGGAACTTCTTCTCATCAGCGGCAGCAGTTTTCATCTGCAAATGACACACACACACACACACACACACACACACACACACACACACACACACACACACACACACACACACACACACACACACACACACACAGCAGGTGCATGTGAAAACACACATACACACACAGAAGCCTAGACAAGCAGACAGGGGTCTTACTGAATACTGAATATAGGATACATTTTTATAATAATAACATATTGAAATATAAAGTTTTAGTACTGGGCAAACATTGTGACTGAGTTGGCAGGCTGGGCAAGGCTTTAACATGATTCCCTTTAAATCCAATACACAGTTGCAAAGACTGGTGTAAATCCATTAGTGATGACTTGTTAGAGAAAGTAGTCTTGCCCCAAATGCAATCCCTCCTCCCTCCCTTGCTCTCTGTGGTAAACAACGGTACCCCAATCACTTTTGGCTGACTGCCTGCTCCACTTCTGCAAGCTGCCACCAGCTGATAGGTGATGCCCATGCTTGCGGAGGCAAAAGCCCTTCTGAACGTGAACACATCCTTATCGCCTGATCCATAACCAAATGACATGCGCATCCATTCAATTCCTTCAGGAACACACTGTTTGAACATGAACACACCCAGCCACAACTAAAAACCATGTGCATCTGTTAAACCCCCCCTGTCGTGAAAAACACCTTCTGAACATGAACACATCCTATCAACTGGTCAACAAATAAAGAACACCTGCATCAATTAACCAGCAATGACTTCTGACTGCACTATACTGAACATCAGTGTAAGCCAAACTGATTTGTGTCCTTTGAGATTTTCATGCTTATTTTGTTACGCTTGTTTTACACTTGAACTTGAACTTTGTTGACCCCTGCTAAGCTGACTTGAATCCAATTAAAAATGGATAATACATGCAGTGTATGCACAGGAAGCCTTCTGGAAAGGTTTGTTCTACTACCATGGTCTCTGTAGATTGCTATGCATGAGCGTAATGAATAACTAACTAGCCTAAATGAACCTGAGGATATTTGCACGTTTGACACAGAGATGTTTTTCAGCAGTCAGCAAATTCAGCACCACCGTGACCCTACGTAACCTTTTTTCATCTGCATGTTATTAGAAAGTGTGAAAGAGCCACCCTACACAACACAGGATCCAGCAACATCTAGGCTCCACATTATTAGACAGCATAGCATAGCATAGCCTACCCTACCTAACACAACTCAGAATCCAGTCAGTGACAACATGCCCACACTAGACCACTACCACGATGAATAAACCCTGGCACAGTTCATCCTATCCAATACAACTCAGGATCCAATCAGTGAGAACATGCGCCGATTGAAACGCACACTGGTGGCCCAAACTATTCAGGCTATGGGCAGCTGTATGACGCTGCATCGTGTCTCTCCTGGAATAGATGATGTGCTTGTTTGGCCAGCTTTTCCAGCTACCTGACCCGACCATATCCTATCCTACACAACTCAACTCTGGATCACGTCGTTGAGAACATCTCTATATTATTGGACAACACGGCACAGCTTACCTTACCTAACACAACTTGATATCTAAAGACTGAACTGCTACTGACCCCTTAAGGGCCACCGTACCATGCCACACTGCTCTCATGTTACCTCTTTCTCTGTGTGGATGGCATGCTTCTTGGCCAGCTTCTCCAACTCGATGAAGGCGTTGTTGGCCTGCGTCTCCACCTCTTTCTGCAGCTTGAGCCGGTGCTCGTCCATCTCGGTCTTGAGCTTGTTCTCCTGGGCGATGAGCTGCTTCTGGTGCTGCCGCCGCATTCGCTTGTAGCCCGACATCTGCTCCCGCAGCTCGTTCTCCTGCTCGTGCTCGTGGATCTGACGGGTGACCTGCCCGAAAACCGAGAGAAGAGACAGGTGAGATGGGAGAGACGAGTCGGAGGAGTGAGGGGAGTAAAGAGGAGTGAGACAGGGTGGGAGAGGGGAGACAGGTCAGCAGAGCTTAGTAGGATGGGACCAAGGAGTGAGAGTGAAAGCTAATTCATAGTTGAGGTGTCGATCGACAAAAGAATGACATCAAAGAGAGAATTTGTGTCTGCTAGGGTGTCGCAGAGCTTGTCGTGTACATTAAAAAATCTGAAAGGACGAAGATGTGGCGCACTCTGATTGGATAGCAACTCAAGGTTCTACGTTCTGGTGTGCATCCAAAGAACTGCTCCTCTTCCATCTCCCTCATCTGTTGATCAAGAGGGTATTCCCCACTATCTATCCATGACATATTTAGCCGTCTCACACTTCATCCTCTGATTTTTCTCCTCCTCAATAGCTTTAACTCTATTATTTCCTCCTTGCAGCAACATATTACTATATTGACTACGCTGCAGGATTAGATGTAACGTTGTAATGTAAACAAACAATAGCTACATTGTCATACAAGATGACATAGAAACTACAGATGATGTTCTATTTCGATGTTTTGTCGCTGGTGCAGGACTATGAAAGCTACAGTGCTGTGACATCTGTCAACCACAAACTTTTTTGTCGAGCGACACTTATCACCTGGAGTAGTTTGAATAGTAAAGAGGAGTGAGACAGGTTGGGAGAGGGGAGACGGGTCAGCAGAGAGTAACAGTAGTGTGAAGAGTAGGAGGTAAGTGAGACAGGTTGGGAGAGGGGAGACGGGTCAGCAGAGAGTAACAGTAGTGTGAAGAGTAAGAGGTAAGTGAGACAGGTTGGGAGAGGGGTGACGGGTCAGCAGAGAGTAACAGTAGTGTGAAGAGTAAGAGGTAAGTGAGACAGGTTGGGAGAGGGGAGACGGGTCAGCAGAGAGTAACAGTAGTGTGAAGAGTAAGAGGTAAGTGAGACAGGTTGGGAGAGGGGAGACGGGTCAGCAGAGTAACAGTAGTGTGAAGAGTAAGAGGTAAGTGAGACAGGTTGAATAGTGTAGTAAGAAGGGTCTAAGGGCTGAGAGGAGTAACAGAGTTCTCTAAGAGTGAGAAAAGTGAGAGGACTGTCGGAAGTGATCTAAGCTTGATCGAGAGCACAGACAAATCTACTTTTTGTCACCAATCGACAAACAAAAGTACAAAACACAGCCAACACTTGAAGGATAAGCTCAGTATAGTCCAATATTGCTTTTCTCTGCGACGTAGGAATATGACAAAAAAGTAGACAGTGTGGACCACTGGGATTAAAAACAAACAAACAAACAAACAAAGACGAACAAACACATAAACATGATAAATAAACATCATCTCTATACTCCAGCACTATAAACAACCCCCCACCCACCCACCTGAGGAAGGGGATTTTCAAAGTCGGGGCAGTCGCTGAGCTTCTTGTAGGCGGCCGCCGTGCTGCCCAGGGCGAGCATGGTGCCGAGGTGAGAGAGGCGCGCCAACATCGGGGCCGCCCGAGTGAAGGAGCGAGTGAGAGCCACTCTAAGTCCTGTCCTGTCCTACGCCAGAGAGGAGCCGTGCTCACAGCCACAGCCCAGCAGCAGGAGCAGGAGCAGCCCACAGGCCGAGTGGCCCAGCTTCCCAGGCCATGTCCACTCCAATGCTCCCTCTCTCTCTTCTCCTCTCTATTTGTCCGCTTCCCTCCCTCTCTCTCTCACAAGTCTCTCTCTCTCCCTCTCTCACTCTCACACCCTCAGCATCTCTCGTTCTCTCCCTTCCTTCTCTCGCTGCCTGTTAAGTAGCATTCGGTGTAAAGGGGGTCACATGAGTCTCTCAGGAACAGGAGGAGAGAGAAAGAGAGAGAGAGAGGGAGAAAGAAAGAAAGAGGGTGAGAGAGAGAGAGAGAGAGAGAGAAGGAGATTTCCTAATCGCTCTTGAGTCTGTAACCCCCTTTCTGTAACGATACCAATCCGACGAGCTCTGTGAACCGAGTGCCACAAGGAGCCGAGTCATGCCATGTGATTTCTTCTCCTCACGCAGGCAGAAAAAAAAAAAAAAAAGCTCCGGCGAGAATAAAAGGGACAGACAAATACTTCCAGGTTGAAGGTTATTGTGGAGGATATTAATCACCACAAACATCAATACACATCTGGCTGTTTTACAGGCAGACACTTTGTGTCTGCATTATGTTCTTCATATAAATATGAGTTGTGGAAATATTAAGACTATAAGCCTGCACCCATAATCAGCTCTAGGTGAACAGAGCCAGATGAAAGGAAACTAAGCTGGGATATCAGAGGGGGAGGTAACAGTGCTGATGATATTACCCTCTGTAATAAGCATAAATCTGTTAGCCTGCAAGCTAATGTTTTAAGCATGAGACTGCTGCATTTTCTCTCAGTGTGTCCTTTTGCCCTGAGGCGTTCATAATACATTCTCAGCTCTTCCTAACTGCAGTGGTTTTTCGCCCACGTAGGGCCAGAACTGATTGATAGCTCTCACAAAATGAGCGAAAGATGCTCAAGTGGCATCAGTGAAGGCAGATGTCCACCATGATACCCCTTTGGAAGTGTCAAACTCAATGGGGACCCATGGATTAAAAAAAAAACTTTAATCAACCAATCCTCTGGCCTGTGTGCCTCAACCCGTTGGTCATCTGTAAATCTACTGGTAAACCATGAGCCCCTGGTTTTTCAGACACACTGCGCCACCTCTGTCTCCCCACAGAGGGCGCTCACGCACCAACAAAAAATCCCATCCTCTGACAAGGATGATGTCATCTCCTCAGGCATCGCCACATATACAGACCACAATACTGACCGCCAAATAGTGTGACTTCATTACATTGTAGGCAAAACTAAACTTCTGCCCCGGCGAAATTCTCTACTTAAACACGCAAAGCATGTCAGCCGTTTATTATGTCCCACTGCGAGAATGTCCACGGATTATGCATAAAGAGCACCACTGGCAGTAGACTCCATTGAGCCTAGGAAGGGATTCTTGCCACTACAATCAAAATGGTTCCATCAGAGCCGGTAGGAGGAGTTACAAGCAGAAAACAGCTTGTTAACTAGAGCGAGTTGCCTTGACAACAGACAGAATAGGAGTGGTGGTGGGGAACCTTTTTCCCCACCAAAAAAAAGGTGGGGTGGGGGGCTTGGAATAAAGAAGAAAAGAGGAAGACAAGAGGAGTAAGGATGAAGAGAGATAGAAAGAAGAAAAGAGATAGAGAGAACAGAAGGGTCAGAGAGAGAAAAGAGGAAGGGGGGGGGCACCAATGTGTGACTGGTGAAGGAGAGGATGAGGAGAGGCAGGTGCCAGATTTGTTCGCGCTCACCAGCGAAGCAGACTTGATGGTGGCGAAACGTTCGCGGTTCTTGTAGTTGTGGGTCTGGCTCTTGTCGGAGGAAGATGGATGGCCCTCGGCCCGCGGTTCGCGATGCGAGGCGTCATCTCGGATGAACTGATGATCCTAATGAAGGAGGAAAATAAAAAAATCTCTCACTGCTTGCTGTTGTGCATCCACTGATACAACATCATCATCTACACACAGCATCCCTATAGTGATCAATGGTGCCTCTGATAACAGTAGTACTTGTGTATACTTGTGTATACTTGTGTATACTTGTGTATACTTGTGTAGCGAAGAGAAAGAACATAGGGAGAGACTGAGAGAGGGCAGATGGAAAGTTAAGAGGAAGCCTGTGTCAAAAACGTCTCTCTCGCTTATACTCAAACACACACACACACACACACACACACACTCTCAGAGTAGTACCAGGCAGGCATCAGGGAGCTATATATACACACACAACACCAGAGAGGGGTTATGCATGTGCACAAACACACACACACACACACACACAATAAAAGCAGACAGACAGCAGGGAGCTATATATATACACAAAAGCAGAGTGGTCTCCCCCCCCCAACCACGCACACAAACACTCACCCTCTCCCTATTCAGTGAGCTACGGCACAGCGTGGCTGTGATCGGCCTTTTAAGTGTGGCTAATAATTTATCTGTTGGACCCAAGCTGTGGCCAGATGTGGCAGCGCTCCCTGTAGTTGCGCTCCAGCCTCCTGCGGTGTCCTCTCTATGCCCACACCCCCACCAGCCCCCCCCCTGCATCCCCAAATCTGAGGCAGCCAATGAATGATTATGCAAACATCAGCCTCTCTCTCTCTTTCTCTCCCCCCCCCCCCCTCCTCTGTGGAACACAGTCTCTGAGGACCCTATGAGCCACCCTCACAATTATTGACCTCCATAAGATAACGCAGAGGTCACTGATGTCAGACTAGGCATCAGCACACGGAGCTATTCACCACATGAAAATCAATCAATACTCATTGTGTTACATTTAATTCCCAGAGCAGGCTTCTGTCTCCAGGTGTGGTTAGGAGCCGTCCACTACTCCCAAGGTCACTGATGTCAGTTGAGGCAGTTTCTCGGATAACCAACAAGTTAACAAAGTAGTACATACTACGTGTAGTAATACTGTCTACTTGATTACTAGATTGCTTAGAGAATCCTAAGCACCTATACTTGACACTTACTACAGTCCATTAAATTACTAAAAAGGCTGTTTTTTATTCCTTCATTTACCTTGCTGATCTGCCTCTACAGTTCCTAGTTGTGCTTACAAGATGCACAGAAACACTACTATTTATGTGCTTGTACTTGGTGCTTGTGCTTATTACGCTCCACTACTCACGTAGTGAGTGTGGTGTGGTCCCTGTGCTAAGGGGATGCTCCGTGGAGGTGAGTGTGGTGTGGTCCCTGTGCTAGGAGGATGCTCTGTGTTGTGAGTGTGGTGTGGTCCCTGTGACCACTAAGAGTCATGGCATGGCGGTGAGCTGGGGAGGGCAGCAGGGGAGAGGGATCGTATCTGCCAGTAGTATAGTACCAGCTTGGCCTGACCAGCACTTTGCCTGACAGCAGCACAAACACTTATGTTAATATTTCTCGTTATATTTACATTTAGCTGACCATCTCATCCAAAGCGACTTAACAAGGGCGGTAGTGAGCAAGTTCAAGCAACAGTAGGTTAAGGGGAAGCTGTTGAGAATTAGCAAACAGAGGAATGACAACCCTCCTCAACAGGCGATTGAAAGAAAAGAAAAAAAGATCGTAGAAACACAAGCAACAGAGCTGTTGAGCTGAAGGAGATTCATTGTACTCTGAGGTTAACTGAAGGTGAGAAGGCACTGTCAAGTCAGACAGGGAACAGACTGTGCCGTCTGGGAAGATCAGATGCCAAAAGCTTTTGAGTTTGAGCTGAGATGCATGACTGGTATTTCTTAAGCACGACACTGGCAACCGTGACACCTTGACAAAAGAGAAACAAACCAACATATGTCTGTGTGGAGCTATTGTTTACAGATTGGAATGTGTGCCGGTATGTGTTTACACCCTGGAATGTCCGTATGCGACTGTATGTGCCTGTTTATACATGTGTGCGTCTGCCTTTGTGCTAATGACAAGTTATAGGGTAGCTGTTCCCTATGTCTGTCATCATTCTGACACGGAACAATGGAACACACGGTGCTTGACTGCATATTGACCCCTGAGGGGAGCACACGTGTCACCCTGAGATGTGGGGGTAGGAGTGGGGGTGGGGCTGACCTTTTTGGGGTTTGTGGAAGGCTCCAGTGTGCTGTCGTAGGGGGGGGGCATCATTGGCAGGTCGGAGCTCTCTTCCAGGACCTCCTGGATGCTGTTGACGCTGCTGCTCTGGCTGCCCGTGCTGACAGAGGTGCTGGGGATGGAGTGGTTGCTGCCCAGGCTGTTCATCTTACAGCTGGCCTGCTCGCCATCCTGGAGAACATAAGGAGAGAGAGGGGTTAGAGGTGGTGGACAGGCTTTCACTCAGGTGAGGTGTTCACTGAAATCTCACACACACACACACTCCCTCTCTCTCTCTCTCTCAAGCGCAAACTCATTCACTCTCTCTCACATACACACGTGCGTCTCCTGGACTGCAATATGCACAAACTCAAACTTGACCACAAACCATTTTTTGGTTCTATTGTTCCATTTTGTTCAGAGTCTTGATCACTCCCCTCACCCGCCTTTTAATGATCCTAATGCCAGAACTAGTGCTAATTCCACAAAGCTAGCGCTCACCCAATTACCAAATGCCCTGAGGCTAGCGTTAGCTCAGGGTGGTGGAACCACTCACCTGGATATCTATGTCAATCCGTCTAGGGCCCCTAAGCGGTGAGCCAAAGGGCAGCGGTGGCATTATCACGCTTCACTGTCTCCCCCAAACCAGAGCATGTGGCCCTGACACGCTACAGAGTGGGGGCCACCTAGAGTTCATCGTCCAAGTGGAGGGGGTATGCCAGTGAGGGGGCTATCTGTAATGCCAATGCGCTAGGACATATGTGTTTATGTCTATCCATCACTGGTTATGTCTACAGATCTATAAATCTCTGTCTGGATATACACTATCTATGTCTACAGATCTATAGCTGTATATGTGTGTTAGCTATCTATGGCTATAGATATACATTAATATATAATTATAGACATACTTAATACTAAAACACTGATGTAAAAGAAATTCAGTTGTAGTGCAGTTAGTTTTCAAAAACCATATGTTCTTCCTCAGTAGTGTGTAAGCAAAAGGCTTCTGAGGCAGCGACATTAGAAAATATAACTTATATCTGTCACAGAGCCATAGCACTGTGACAGATGAACAGCATTGTGGATAAATGCATTGTGGGAAGATTTTTAGTGAAGTGTGCTACAACTACACTACAACTTTGTTGGATTCTCGATTCTGAAAGCACCAAAAGGGACACAGCAGTGTTTGAACATTCCAGTGTGGGGCAAGATGGAGTTATTTGTAGCGTGACAATGACACACTTGGTGAGTGATGTTTGACCGGTCTGACAACCGCTTAGCACTGTATATGTCATCAGACAGGAGCAGGAATAAGACATTCAGGCCCCTCCAAAACTTCCTTGCTAGTAGCGCCCACCCACCAATTCACACAATCCACCCTCCCACAACAACTACCCCTTCCCTCCCTCCCTCCCTCTCCCTCCAACTCACCTCCTCTTCCTCTTGGGATTCTCCCATTGGTCCATTGTGTTTTTCCTGGTAGAGGATCTTCTTCATCTTGCGGTACTGCAGGTTGTCCAGCTCACGCACCGCATCCTTGGTCCGCTGGATGAGGTCGATGAGGACCCGGGGGGGACGCTCCCGCCGCACAAAATCATGCTGGACAGAGACAGGAGGACAGATCAAAAGAAGGACAGAGAGAGAGAGAAAGAGAGAGAGAGAGAGAGGAAAAGAGAGAGAGAGAGATAGATAGACAGAGAGGACAGACGGAAAGACAGACACACAAAGGGAGAGGGGGACAGAGAGAATACAGGAGAAAGAGACAGGCAGACAGACAGATGGAGAGACAAAGAGAGAGACAGACAAACAGAGAGACAGACACAGCTCAGTTAGCCACTGTCACTGCTTCCCCTCTTTCCACTGGGATGCTACACAGGTGTCTGGGCAGGTGACTGGACAGAGGTATATAAAAAAAAAGATAGAATTAAAGAAAGAAAAGATGAACTACGATTCATCATCCCACAGTAAAACAAAGGAAAAAAGAATAAGGAAAAGCGACTACAGGCACAGAGATAGCATTTTCGGAGCATGCTCTGTGGCTACGGCTAGAGGAAATGATTGATCTGATACCTGCACAAAACGTCCTCGTCTGGTCTATTGAGAGGAATCTAATGGTGCATTTTGAGACAAGTGTGAGCCTGGCGACCGTGCTTTAACCTTTCCCACGCAGCTCAGCTCGAGATCACATTCTGTTGATGGCAGTGAGACGGGAAATGGGAGCCCGGATCGGACCGTCATCTTGTGCCGTGCAGAATGCCCCATTGCGTTACTCCGAATGTGCTGGGGATTACGTCACTCCCCCAGCCAGCAGAGAGGCGGCTGGCCACTAGAGGGCGCCGACGCTTCAGCACAACCCCCTCCCTTCCCTCTCTCAGCCTCACAGATAAGAGCGGGAGAGAATGAGTGAGTGATCAAGAAAGAGAGAGAGAGAGAGAGAGAGAGAGAGAGCGCTTCCCCGGTTCCCCGGTTTGTTTTTCTGATCTGTCCGTTCCACATGATGCGTTTAGCACGGACAGTAATTCAGCGACCAGAGAGAAGAGAAGAGAAGAGAAGAGAAGAGGACACCTCTTTAAACGAGCCGCAGGCCACTCTTACAGGGCATCCATCCCCTTTAAACACAACAGGGTCTCCAGTGCAGTGAGTGGGCTCTTGCTTTTCAAATGGGCAGCTGGGACTGACCCCAGGGGACTGAAGAAAACTAATCTTCAGGATTATCTATTTTAAAAAAATGTTTGTGTGTGTGTGTGTGTGTGTGTGGAGGGGGGTTGAGGAAAATCATTTACACAATCCCAGCAGTGTGGAGGTGACTCACTCCAATGCCTACATATCTTGTTTGGTTATATCGTGGTTTCTCTTAGCAAGCTTCTGGCCAATACATCCCGGACACCTGTGCTGCACAAAGCAGAGGGTTACCTGTGTAGCTAGAGCCCCCTGTACCCCCCCCCCCCACCCAACCGCCCCAAATAATCCCCTCCCACCTACATAGTAAGATAAAGAGGAGCTGGATGTAAGGGAGCAGGACCTGAGGGAAAGGCTTTGAACGCTAAAGTACAGATTAGTGACCTCATTCTCTTGCCCCCAAAGCTCTGTGGAGGTTGGGGTGGTGTTTTAATGAGGGCTGTGTTTGGGGGTGGGGTGGGGGCAGGAGGGCATTCTGGGGGATGGCAAGAGAGCAGCCTGTCAGCCCTGGGGCTCAGCGACTCCTCTGCCTGGGTCTTCCTCAAGGGGTGAGGTGCACCACAGGACAAGCCAAAAACACACATCTGTGTGTCCACTCATTAACAGCCGCTGACATACAACATGGCTGCCCCAGTCACCCCTTGAGCGTGTAAAACCATAAAACTCTTAGCCCCGATGAATAGGATTACCTGTCGGCCAAACAAACAAAAAGCTCAGCTGGCCGTCTTGCGCACCCAAAACACTCACACTCAAGGAGCACAAACAGATTTGGACAGATTCACTTCTTGTGTCCTCTCCAATGACGGGCCTGCCACCCAAGCAGACAGAGATGGCAGAGGGCAACTCACAGGTCAAATAAGACAGCCTGTTCACTACTTCACACATACACACTCCCCCACACATGCACACGCACACACACACTTTTCTAAATTCTTTATTGACCCACCAAGCAACAGGCTTAGCACTACAAGAATGAAGTGACTGTGGGACTAACTGGGTTGCATGAGTGTGTAAGTGTGTGTAAGACACAGAGATGACTCAGTTCAACTCACAGCTGACCATCAGAGGACAGAGAGAGAGAGAGAGGGCGAGAGAGAGAGCGAGAGAGAGACAGAGAGAGCGCAAGAAGACTAAGGTCCCTAATCCCTGGGTGGGTCAGTGAAATGCCGGGGTGTGTGTACGCACAGACGTAGGAGTTCTGTGTATAAGTGAGTTCCTTCAAGGCAACATCTTTTTTCGTGAAATTTCTATATGATTTCATGTTGAGCAGACCTCCCGCACAAGAACCAGTCTAGAAATGTGTTGTTTGCTCTATTGTAGGACAATTACTGAGCTCTGTGTGAACGTTAATAATGGTATGGCCAAATCATTGTGATTGGCTGATACAAAAAAAAAATGACTTCATTGCCACATTTAATAATTACTCAAACCATTTATGCTTGATTGCTGATGCGCAAAACCTGTCTGTGGTGCTCGATGCCCTATGAGATTAGGAGTGAAGAGAGACAGACAGACAGACAGACACAGAGAGAGAGAGAGAGAGAGAGAGAGAGAGAGAGAGAGAGAGAGAGAGAGAGAGAGAGAGAGCAGGGAATGTACTTACTCTCAGTAGCTCGGCAGAGGAAGGTCTGTCCTGAGGAATTTTTAGTAGGCAGTAGTCGACGAAGCTCCGGAAGGGGTCAGACCTTTAGAGGAAGTCAGAAGGAGCTTGCTCAAGATAACTCAACAGTGAGCAGAGGACTGACATGAATCCATACAGGAACTCAAACACACACACACACACACACACACACACACACACACACACACACACACACACACACACACACACACACACACACACACACACACACACACACACACACACAGACAGACAGACGCACACGCACGCAGACAAATGCACACACACGCAGACAGACGCACACATACACACACACGCAGACACACGCACACACACACAGACAGACGCAGACGGCCAGAGGTTTATCCCTTTTGGTGGTTTTCAGCTGTGACATTTATACAAGGAAATCAGACAAAAAAAACAGACTCAAGGTCAAGCTCAAAATAACCCGCTTTTTTTCCATAAGGGAACTTCCTGGTGTAACTGTCATGCTGATACAGTTGGACCACATAGCATTAATCAGGCACTAAAATGCATTGAATTAACAGATTTCTGTTGATCAGGTGTCCAGGTTGTGTACAAAGTAGGCTATGGGGCCTATCTGTTCTGTTCTTGCTTTCCAAAACACAATTTTGTCAACAGAAGGTTTTCAGAGCATTAGGTCATGCAGTGCTGTGAGGAAGTTACTTTTATAGTGTAATCTGTCTGTCTGTGCACAAGTGTATATATGAATAACTATGTGTGGGTTGTGCATGTTCGAGAGTGTTTGTCTGTGTGTGTGTGTGTGTGTGTGTGTGTGTGTGTGTGTGTGTGTGTGTGTGTGTGTGTGTGTGTGTGTGTGTATATGTATGTACGTATGTGAATGAGAATGTGTGAACATGTGTGTGTTAGTAGGATATGGTGTCACTTATGTAAGTTTTTTTTGGCTAGGATGGACAGAGGGTCAGGAACTGGGGTGTGGCTTACCAATCGTTGGACTGGAGTGAGGGAGAGTCGTTCTGGGCAATGTGATATAAGGCACTCATAGCGTTCATGTTGAACAGGGGAGGCTTGCGTTCCGCTATAAGAGGGGGGAGAGAGAGAGAGAGAGAGAGAGAGAGAGAGAACAGAATTAAAGCAGTTCACTGGGCATCTTGTTGACTCAACCTCAAGTCATTTGGAAGAGATCAAATGTTTCCTATAAATAGCAGCAAGAGGTGCAGCTCTGCCCTATGGCCAGCCAAATATAAATGATCTACAGAGATATCCACAAAGATAACAAAGAGAAAACCCACATACACACATGCATGCATGTGCACGAACGCACACGCTCACACACACACGCACGCACACTCACACGCTTACACTCACGCACACACACACACCAATACCTCTTAAACGCTCCTGTCTTATCATCACAATCTGTATGTTTGTGTAACATCTATGTTACTGCGCATCATAAAAATGCTCATACTATGCAGGGGAATCATCATGCAGTACATAATGTAGTTAGTAATGACAGTGTGAAGCAGACCGACTCACCCAGCTCTATACAGGTGATGCCCAGGGACCAGATATCCACCTTCCCCTCATACTGCCCCTCATCCATGGCCAGAATCACCTCTGGGGCCATCCTGCAGACAAAAAACAAACATACACACACACAAACACACACACAAATAAACAAACAATAAACTAACAAATATCAGTTTATTAAAAAATCTGGAAGAAACCCTGAACACAGTTCAAGCAGCTGACTATCTCTCATCAGGAGATTACGAGGATGGTAAAAATAATTTGCTTTTACAGCCCACTGTATGCCACTGAGGAGTCTAAGCTAATGTGAGATGAACAGTGTGAAACTATTAAACAAAACAATTTTTGAAACTCTTCTTCTGGAAGGTGATAATTTGCAGTGCAAAAGAATAAGCAGCTAGAGGCCTAAGTATCATTATGTAATCCTATTGTGTGGCATTGTGACCTCATCTGTTTGGCAAGAAATAACTAACTTAAAGAAATGTGGTATCAGATACATTTCACTACACGGACTGACTGCTTTCTGCATGGGATATTAGCAGTGGGGCACTGACCAGTACGGTGTCCCCCACTGCTGAAATGTAGTGTCAATTCAATTTCAATACATTCACTGACAGCATTCTGGCTGGGATATTAGTGGAGACGCACTGACCAGTACGGTGTCCCTACGAAGGAGTTGGCAGGAGAGGAGATGGAGGCTGAGCCGAAGTCGGCCAGTTTGACCTGGCCTGGCTCAGTTAGCAGGATGTTTCCAGCTTTGACATCCCTGAGAAAGAGAGGAGCCCGTTTACATTTACAGTCATTCATTAATTTAGCACACGCTTGTGTCACAGTGACATACAGTACAGCACAGCTATACGTTTTATCAGTGTGTGTGCTTCCTGGGATTTAAACGCATTTTTGAAAAGCTTCTTCATGTTAGCAACAAGAACACTACACAGGAGTATACATTCAATCACACACACACCAAAGAACAACCAAGATATTTTCATGTTTTAATATGTTATTGTGTTATTATAATTATGATTGTGTCATGATAATGGGAACATGCATCTCGAAACTCCAACAAACTTATTTCAGCCTCTAACGCAGGTGTAGTCAATCCAGCTGCATACAACAGCAAGCTGGGTAGTGAGATGGCTCACCTGTGAATCATATTGTGGGAATGTAGATAAGCTAGTCCCAGCAAGGCACCATGGGTTATGGCAGCGATTTCCACCTCTTGAAGTGGTTTCTTATGAACTATTCAAGAAACAGGGTGAAGAAAAGAAGGCTTTGTGTTAGAAGAACGGGCTCTAGTCATACACATATCACTAGCAAAATAAGCAAGGATGTGGAGCCACCACAGTCAGAGGAAGTGGGGTCACCAAACACTCAAGTTGTTCCACTTTTAGTCATTTAGTCTCTCATACTTTCCAAGATGGCGCCCTGCTAGTGGCAGGCTGTTGCTGTAGTTATCTGCAACTTCCCCATGGGCTTTAAAAAGCACTCCATCTATATAAACTTCCATACCAGACAGCTCCCTGCTAACGTTCCTTCTCCTACCTTATGAACTGTTTGGGATTGATCGCGTTAGGTCAGGTCATGTCATGTCATGTCATGTCATGTCAACAAGTGGTTAGTGTGAACCTTCATGTAAGGAGCAAAACACTAGACTAACCCTAGGTTAGGTTACACGCCCCTCCCTGTGGCAGTATGTACTGTCATGTGCTTCAAGATGTGCTCTCATACCTTCACATACTTCCAGTACTGGGTTAGACTTTCAGTACCAGAGGTCATGGACCTGCAGTCTCTCTGGCACTGGATCAACGCATCAGTCAACTCTGCATCTGTTTTTACTGTACTGCAGCTGTAGCTGTGACTGTATTAAAGTCTAATTTGGTGACACTAATGCTTGTTATTGACATTCCAACCAATCATAGGAGAAGTTAGGGCTCTATCTTTTATCAATTTATTATTTATGAAAGACAAAGGTGTTTGTTTTTAGTGCTCTTGACTTACCCTCTAGTAGGTCGGAAGCAGAGCCCAAACAGTACTCCATAACCAACTAAAATAAGGAAACATCAAATAAATAAAATTATAAGAAAATGATAGAACAACATGTATTAACTAGTTTTTAAAACACTGTAAAATCTCATGTGAATAATTTTAAAATCTTTTTCAAACCATTTCAAAATATAATTTAGTTCATTTTAAAACCTCCCTCTGCTTCAGACACAGTAAACCAAACACATTCCTGATCATGAACTAGTAAGGGATTTTTTTTTTTTTTTAAAGGAGGAATAAGATTGTGATGCCCCAGACTGTAACAACCTCTCTACTAATGGGCAATCCCATTAACATATTGTCTGGTTAATAGTATAACCAGATGTAAATGAAAAGTGGGCACAACAGCGACTTACCCAGGCAGTGTTGTCCTTTAAGTAGCAGCCTTTGTACTCTATGGTGTTGGGGTGTCTCAGCTGTTCCAGAAACTTCACCTCTTTGATGATGTCCTGCCATTTCTTCATAAGAGAAGGGGAGAGAAGGTGGTCAGGCCAGTTAACTCCAGGAATAAGTAGCCTACATGGCCAATGCTAGGGTCAAATGTATGGGTCATGAACTCTGACCTAGCTAACACCCCTAGGACCCATAGTTTTAGGTTAATGAGTACCAGCCTTATTCATAACAATTGTAGATGATGCCAACAGTCATTAGCCATAACTAAAGTATTCTCAGTACCATTAATATAATCATTCATGTAATATACAGCATTCCAGCCTACTTAAAGAATCATTAATAATGATTGATAGAAATCTCTTTCTTGAGGGCTTGGGGCCTCAGACTCACCTCGGTGGTCTGTTTGCCATTGTAGGACATCTTCTTAATGGCCACCACTTCACTGGTGTATGAGTTCCGGGCCTGAGAGAGAAAACCACGGAACAAATATGAACTCAATATCAAACATACATTTAAAACTAGAGGCTGTACACATGCTTTAAAAGCTAGAACAGAAAGTTCTGTTTCCATTGTAGTGGAGAAAAGTAAGACTAAGCTGCAATAGGTTTTTTTGTTGTCAAAAGCTGCAAGTCAAATAACAACACTGAGGGCATGGGAAGACTGCATTTTCTTATATTCACGTGCACACTACGGATTTGATATGCATATTTATTTCTGTTTCAGGCATACAGCAGTCTTATGTATCAGTTTTGCAACTTTTAACAAATGCAGTAAGAAAAACAGATACATAAAAATGCACAGGAATAATATATCCTCCCAAGGGGGGTGGGGAGGGGTATCTCATTTTTACTTGTTTTTATTTTTGGCCTACGAAATCCACAACATGCATGAGTAAACCCCAGATGGCAAACGAAGGAAACGATAAGATAATGAAGACATTCATGATGCCGAGACCCCAGGGAGCTCGTCAACGCTGGTAAATCCCAGCATGCATCTGACATCTTGCCTCTTTATGAATAGATGCAGGAAGATAGACAGGTGTAGGGTGTGTGGAATGGGTATGTTCTTGGGGTCTACTGCTCCAATGGAGGGGTTCTTGACATGAGTGATAGCTACCAGAGGGCGCTCATATTAACATCACTTTTAATCTCAATACATCACAAGACAGAGAATTTCAACCGGATGTGACATTCATTTATCGGGCGACAGTGGTACAGGAGGTAGAGAAGTCGGTTAGTAATCAGAAGGTTGCTAGTTCGATTCCCTGTCGAAGCGTCCTTGAGCAAGACACTGAACCCCTAATTGCTCCTGGTGTGCCATCAGTGTAAATGTAAAATGTGTATACATTGTAAGTCGCACATATGTAAGTCGCTTTGGATAAAAGCGTCTGCTAAATGACTAAATGTAATCTCTATATCCCAGAGCTTAATGGAAACGATGGGATTGCCTGAATGGTCAAAATGTTAAAAACAAAATGTTATTGGGCGCAAAAAACGCAGAGTGCGGACATTAGTCCATCTTTCCAGTTTAACGTAACCAGTGTCCAGCACCTGGCCCTGCTGTGAGGTTGGATGTGCACATCTTCTTCTAGTTTTTCTAAACTGTGGGTGTGTGCTCTAGCACTGATCTGAAAGAGAAAGGGCAAAACTCTAGCACTGCCGGGATGCTTGCAGTGGGTCACAGCACTGTCCTACCCTGCTGTGTGTGTGTGTGTGTGCCTGTGTGTCTGTGTGCATGTGTGTGTCTGTGTGTGTGTATAGGTCTACGTGTGTGCGTGTGTGTATGTGTGCGTGTTCATGTGTGTGTGTGCGTGTTCATAGGTCTGCGTGTGTGTGTGTGCTGCTGTGTGGCCAGGTCTGCTGTGCTCTTACTGCTACATCCCCAGCAAGGCTGGCACGCTACCCGCCAGCTGTTTCAGCACGCTACCGCTGCCGCTGCCGCTGCCGCCGCCGCCACCCCCACCCACCCATCAACCAACCCCCAACTAAGAGTAGAACAGCTGTCTTAAGAGGAACATCTATTTATTTATTCCCTCCACACCCTCCACTCAGCTCTCAGCCCATCCTCCACCCTTCCTGAGCCTTACATCTGGAGAGGCTGGCGGCAGAGGGAGGGGTGGGGAGTGTGTGTGATGGGGGGCGGGGGGGGGGGGCAGCTGGCCAGGGGGGATTTAACACCAGGGATTCAGTCCTCAGTGTCGATTTGGAATCAAGAAGAAAAAAGGAAGAAGAAGAAAAAAAATCAGACACAGGAATCAGGGTACACTTAGCTCAAGCACAAGACGGATGGAACTCTAGGTGGGTCAAACACCAGCTAAGGGTGGGTTACACTGTCTAGATAAGGTGGGTTAAACTGTGTCAGAGATATGTAGGTCAAACTCTGTCAGGATGAGGCGGGTCCGGCAGTGCCCACAGTGGGTAGCTCAAACTATGCTCCCGGTCATTGGGTCAAACGATGACTAACACTGGCTTCCTTCCCTACCCTTACAGGTACACGGGCACAAACATCAGGGGACTAACCTCAAGTTAAACTGTGTTAAGACTAGGGGGGTCTAACCGTGTCAGAAAGATGTAAGTCAACCTGTGTGAGGAAGAGGTTGGTTAACCTGTGCCCACAGTGAGCGGCTTAAACTGTGCTCCCTGCTGGTTGGGTGCCAACACTGGGTGCTTTCTCCCCTACACAGGTGCATAGGCACATACATCAGGGTACAGTTAGGGCTCCAGTGCAATCAATCAAAGCATGCCAAATGCTGATTGGTCAAACTATATCCACTGTAGGTGGGACAAACACTGCCCGAGGTGGGCGTGTTAAAACTGTGGAAGGCAGGTGGATCAATCTATGCCCATATTGGGTGGGTTTAAGTCTGCACACTTGTGGGTGGTCAAACTGTGCTTACTGTGACTGGGTCAGATCGTGCCAATTTTGGATGCTTCTTTTACTTCCTGTCTTTCCTCCTTCCTGAAAACTGGGCTGAATGAGGCAAGAGGAGGACCAATGCAGCTCTATACCGACGCTGGTGATGATGTTAGATGCTTACATCATCACCATGAAGAAAATAAATACATTTAAAAGAAATAAAATACAAATCTGGAAAACTCACAAAGTAGACTGCCCCGAAACTCCCATGGCCGATTTCATGGAGATCGCAGAATACATCTTCGGGGTCCTCTTTGAAGAAGAGTTCGGCGAAGTCAGGATCCTTCACTGTTCCTTTTCGCGTGGACGATGGCATTATGGGAAAGATGGAATTGTTGGGACCCAGTCGCTTTTCTCCTTCATTGACAGGCCTGGCATTTATTCAATACCTACAGCACAAACAAGCAAAGGAAGGCGGAGTAAAGTTAATTAATATAGCAACTCTCAAGGTTGAAGGCAATTCAATGTGCTTCACATAAACAACAAGGTCTGCCATAAAACACACATACATAATAAACATACGTTGCTTCAGGTTAAAAATATTTCTTACGGGTTTTCAACTGTAAGAAATATTTTGTTCTTAGTTCAGTAGGACTCTTGATTCACTCTGGCAGGTAAACCCTAATCGCTGTTCTCCTAATGCAGAGTTTCTGAATATAGACGCATGAGGTGAGATAGTAGTTCCCTCAACATCTTCGCATCCTAGGAACTACACCGACTTGCAGCCTAGCCCCTCATCTTGGGGGTGTGACACCAATCACAGTTCTGATTTGTGGTCTGTCCCTTTCTTATGGTAGTGACTAAGGTCTGATTATAACCTTGTGCTGATAAGACAGTACATCGTATCCCTATCAAGCGTTTTCAAATATAAATGTTCACACGGCACACATAAATCAGCATGTTCCTGGGGAATCATAGAGAAAATACTGATGAATTGTTACATCAGGGCAAATCATGAAGGGTCACTACTGACTCCCTGCTCTACTTCATCTAAGGACAGCAAGCACACTTTAGATTAATGACAAATCACTGGTGGTGACACACATACACAAACACAATCTTAGTCCAAAACCTCGGTTTAAGACAGGGTGACTGCAAGTGAGATAAAACTGAGGTTTACCAGTGTTTTCCATTGCTACAACCAAGCAATGTATCAGGCAAGGGCCAAACATGTGTACTGTCAGTTGTGTACTGTTTTGTAGTGTGTACTGTTAGATTACTGGAATGTGTCAAGAGTGTCGCTGGGGTTGTTCTCTCAAAGGGTTCTGAAAAGTGGGATGATTTGTGTGTGGGAGGAGTTTGGGAAGGGTTTGCAAATCAGTTTGTGTGTGCGTGTGTGTGTGTGTGTGTGTGTGTGTGTGTGTGTGTGTGTGTGTGTGTGTGTGTAGGGGGGTCTGGCATGGAGGGGTGTGGCACATGTCCTTTAAAGCCAGGGACACACCAACCCAAAATCAAAGACCTCATTGAACCGCCAATCAGAGTGATCTCTCTCACCAATAGGCTCTGCTGCCGATTCTACATGCTCTGCCGAAAAAAGCACTGAGCACTGAGCAACACTACTGAGCAACACCGACGGCCGGACATAGGTGTGTCAGGGGCTTAAGGCTTAAAGCTTCTGCTCTAAAATAAGTTAGATGGGAAGCGCAAACAGTTACCAAATCAGGATAACTGATATTGCATGGGAACAATAGCATAGTCTAGCTTGAATAAAAACCTAGTCAAAGTGCCACATTCCATATGACAATATACGTCATCATTTGGGAAGCTGGCTAGATAGCTTTTTTCAGTGCCAGATGTGCTCTTGTTGGTATTTGGAAAGAAATGCTGTTTGCTGTTGTTGAATCGCTTAGCTAGTTTCAGACAAAACTATTTATGGTCACTCATACCCAGCCCATTAGAGGTCCAGACAATGGTTTTCTCTTGCAGAGGATCTGCACAGAATCAGCTCTTGTTGCTGAGACATATTGTTACCCACTTCCTGGATGAGTAACTTGGACCAAGTGCCTCTACTTGCATGTGGTGCCATACTGTGTGAGGGGGTGAATGTCAAAGTGAGTGCGTTTCAAGAAAGTTTTGAGTTAAGTGTCATATTGACAGAGTGAGCCTATGTTTGTGAGAATGAATAAGGGAGGTTTTGTTTGTGTGCGTAAGTGAATGAATTAGTGTATTAGCAAGTGCTTGAGAGAGTGATTGAGTGTGTCAATCTAACTGACTGAGTGAGTGTTTGTGAGAGTGAACTAGTGAGGCACTGTTTGAGCGAGCGAGTGAACGATTGAGTGTGTGTATAAGCAAATGTTTGACAGTGTTGGAGCGACAGAGAGTTTGAGAGAGCGAGTGTTTGTGCGAGCACATGTCCGTGGGTGGGGAAGGCATGACTGTAGAATCATGTGCAGCCTGCTCACTGTCTGCCTGCTCTGTGGAGAGTGTGTATGCCTGTGTGTGTACGTATTTAAGTGCATGGCTGTGTGACTGCATGTATCTGTGTCTGTGTCTGTCTGTGTGTGTGTGTGTGTGTGTGTGTGTGTGTGTGTGTGTGTGTGTGTGTGTGAGACACCGTGACTGTCTGTGGTGCGCCGTGGAGAGAGGCAGCCTGGGCAGCAGCTGCAGGTATGGGAGGAAGGCGTGAGTCAGGTCTGCTGTTCACACGTGACAGCGGTGTGAGACGAGCAACAACAACCCCCCCCCCCCACCACCACCACCACCCTTCTTCCGCCTCGATACGCCTCTCTTCCTCTCACCCCCCTCTCTCTCAGGGGTGACTCGCATCGGAAAAAAACACAGTGTGTGTGTATGTGATTGTGTTTATGTAGGTGTGTGTATTTGTCTCCGGAACTAAGAGAATATGTGTGTGTGTGTGTGTGTGTGTGAGCATGCAACATTGACTGTACATCTATAGATTCTATATAGTTTCTATAAGTCTGGCGAGCAGTCTAAAGAGGAAACAAGGCTTCTCTTTGTTTAGAGGGCTCTGCATGTCTGGTGGCCAGTTTGATGAGGTGTCGACGTGTGACTGACCGTCACTGCAACCAAGACAGAGCACTCATACACCCACATAACAACAATCAGCGCAAACACACAAACAAGGGAAACATGGCGTCTGAATGTGAACCAAGAGTCTCGATCTACAAGGCAAAACACATTTCTGCACTTCTTAAATGTACAGGTCTCACACAAAGCTTTCATAATTACATTTTAGAATAGAACCCTCCACTCATGCATATGGTATGACCTCACAGATACCCATGAAAACAGGCATAAAGAATACACACACACACGTACGCATGCACATACACATCCAAGGATAGATACACACACACAGACTTATATGTGAACACATGCACGCATGCATACCCAGACACACACACACACACACACAGGGTCCTAGTTTTAGTTCATGAGCGGCAGACTTTGCTCGTTGCCAGTTGCCTGTCAATGAAATTGAGCCCATACTGTCACTACTGAACACGCAAACACACACAGAGCCATGACAGCTTAATTACATAGTAAACATTGAAAATCAATTCCCCCCACCCCCCCAATCTTGTGAGAACCCAGTCATTATAAAGGACTGTTGATTTCACACGGAATGACCTTATTAATTCAGCGAATGAAAAACTACTCAGGCCTCTACAATGACCATCATGGATTTGCTTCATACTGTATATTTTGTCATTGTACTCAACAGCTACTGTACAACATTTAAGCCTGTATCTTCTTTAGTATCTGAGCCATAACTTAGCAAATATGGAACTGTAGGCCAACTATTTTAAAAGTTAAAGACAATAGTGTAGAACAATCCATGACAATTCCAAGTATGAATAAAAAGTGATGATTTATGGAACTTTGTAATGTTTTTGCAGTAAAATTAGGGCCACTGACCCTTTTTAAAGCCTCCATATCTCAGAAACTACAGCAGATACAAACTGGAAACTGTGAACACTAGTTGTTGGGTACAATGGGACTGTTTACATAAAGTATGAAGGAAATCCAAGAAGTCTGGAAAAATGTCTAAAATCTGTTGATTTGACATGGAATTACCCAATAGTGTCTCAACATCCATAACATTGGCAGAAATGGGCTAATCTTTTACGCTGTAAATCTCAAAAGCAAATATAATGTATGCATATCGTAGTTGAGAAACAACTCTTTGCTTTGTGACCACCATATCCAAATGTGAATAAACAGGTGCATGTAGCAGTTCAGTGCTACAAGGATGTTACGGACGGTGGTATAAACTTGAACCTTAAAATGAATATGGATGAAAGACCAAGGAAACATACTCAAGTATGATCCTAAGAACAAAGATCCCATAGTTAAGTGTGGTTATATGGTGTGGTGTCTCTGTAGTGTTTCTGGAAAGGTTCACACCTATTCACCCCAATTCAAATCAGAACACATGGGCAAGAATACAAATCCACCCGTCACCATCTTTAGACGTTGTGGGGAATCACTGAATGCAAATGAAAGCCCCAGCAATCAATAATATGCCAGATTTATTCACCATCGGAATACTTCAGACCGATTAAGGGATGGTTTGTACCTGTGGTTGCGTGTGCTACTATTAACAATACAGACAATTAAATGCATTTTTTTTTTTATGATCAAGCCAGAACATCCAAATAACGCTACTGTTTTGCGCCACCTCACAATTTTGGACCCATATTACAAATGGAGTCTCTGTTGTGTGCGTGTGTTTGTGTGCGTGCAATGTGCATGCGTATGTGTCTTTGTGTGCGTGCTTAGTGTGTGTAGGTTTGTGCGTATGTGTGTGTGTGTAAGTGGTGCTGGTGGGGGAACATCACAAACCCCAAAAGACAAACGCACCATAAAAAGCATCCCACAGACGGAGCACCAAATTTGCGTTAATTGTTTTCCGTTGCATAGTGACGCTTTGCTGTTTATACTGCACAGCGGGATTCGCGTTCCTCTGATAGCTGTCTGTCTGTCTGTCTGTCAGTGAACAACTCGGCTCACAAAGTGTTTGAGTAGCAAAACAGATGCGGCAGCGTCCATGTTTACCTCCTGCTGTCGGGGGGCTTTGGCTGGGTTCGCTCCAAATGGCAGCCCACTGCACAAACGGATCAGGTCCAGATTCACTGAACCGGTGCCTGATCTGGGCCACATCTGGGCCAGAACCTGTACGGATCTGGTCAAGTGAGCCAGCAGCTGTCTATGTGTGTGTGTGTGTCTGTTTGTTTGTGTGTGTGTGTATGTATGTATGTATGTATGTATGTATGTGTATGTATGTATGTATGTATGTGTGTATGTGTGTATGTGTGTGTGTGTGGGTGTGTGTGAGTGTGTGTGTAACAAGGCAACAGGATGCAGCCCAGTGCGTGTCTCCGCATTGCATCATCCCAGTCTGTTCTCCTGTTGAGCCGCGGCTTTGTGCTCGAGCTTCAAATAAAGCCTGACGTAAACCCTGCACTCAAGCTGGATATGCCTGCACTTCCAGACGTGAAAAAAAAACAGAGAGAAGGGGGGGGGGGGGGGTAGACAGCGAGAGGAAGAGAGAGAGAGAAAAAAAGAGTGTGAGAGAAAAAGCAGTTGGGCTTTACAAATCTTGAGAAAAATAATGGGGGGGTTGGGGGGGGGGGTAGAGATGATGTAGTCCAAGAATCAATTTCAGATCTGAGATAATGAACAGAGACAAAGGCAGAAAACGAGTATATGTGCGTACATTTGTGTGTGCGCGTGCGTGTGCATGAGTGAATGAGATAGAAAGAAAAAGAGAAAGATGAAAGGACAGAGAGAGAGCTGGAGAGAAGATGAAGGTTGATGTTAAAAATGGAGCAAAAGAAGAAGTCACATGATCACTCAGGGGACCCCTCATCTCACCCACACATGCGCACGCACGCACACACGTTTCTCTCTCTCTCACTCACTCCATCTCCCTCCTTTCACTTCCCCTCACTCTCTCTCCTCCACCTCCTCATCCCCTCAGAGAACGTGTGAGTGATGCAACACGCCAACAACAGGTTGTAACAGCCCATCACAGCCACGTGGCCCTGGCCCCACAGTGACAGTGCCCTCTGTCCCCCTCTCCACAGAACCAACCCCTCTCTCCCCCTCAACCCTTTACCCATACCCCCCTCCACCACTGCCTCAACCCCCCCCCCTCTACCCCCCCTTACACACCCACCACCACCCGTGCACGCTTTTGGGGGAACATTTTGGGGAACTAGCCGTATATCCACAGCAGCTTGCAATGTGCTCATTCAGATTGCTCAAGGAAGCGGCTCAGCCAGATTATGAGCAGGGTAGGCTGGTGGAGGCATGTGCGTGTGTGTGCGTGCTCATTAGAGTGATCACAGTCACGCCCTAGCTTGCATGTGGTGGTGTGAGTGTGTGTGTACTTCTGTGTGTGCGTGTGTGTGTGTGTGTGTGGGGGGGTGCTATATGTGAGCATGACTGGCTCTCCTGTGAGAGTGTGGGTATAAGCACTGACCATCAGGCTAGTGCATAATGTATGGGGTTGGTGTAGGTAAAGCCAGAGAGCACATTCTCCACTGCTGCACATATTCTTGGGATTACAAGCACCCACTCCTAAAACCACAAAAGGCACGCATACAGACAGAATCAGAACTCAACACATGCACAAATATACAAAATTAAGCAACACTCTCCAAGTGAACGCACACACAGACACACACACAGACACACACAAAACGCACGCACATGCACACACACACACAGGACAGGAGAGAGCGCCCAGCAGAATGCTCGCTTGAAGCACATTGCATTTGAACATCTTTATTGGTGGAGGGCAACGAGGAAACAGAGAGTAGGGGGGAGGTATTATTTCTGTTTGTATTGCTCTTATTGTTGTTTTTATTTGTATTAATGTTATTGTTGCATACAATTAAAATAATTGCATATTCATAGTACTGTTTATATACACAATGCTACACATGAATAGAGAGAGAGATAGAGAAAGAGAGAGAGGGAGAGAGAGAGAAAAAGAGAGAGAGGGAAAGAGAGAGAGAGTGAGATGGCAAGACACAAATCTGTCATGAAAAAGAAAGACACAAACAAATGTGGAAATCCTTGCTAGATATCGACACTTAGACTAGCAGGCATCAAAGCACGCTAGAAAAAAGGAAGTACCCATAGAAGGGGGTGGGGTGGGGTAGGGTGATCAGACTCTGAAGTGAGCGGCAAACCAACCACGGAATTAATATTTCATTCACTCCAGCTATGGTGATGCTGCAGTTGTGTGTGGAGGGGGAGGGGTGGGAATTACAGCTTTTGATATAAAAGGGCCAGCCATCACATTGTCACAGATATCACAGCACTTTACACAGATCCTAGCTAATCAAAGGTGATGGCCAGCGGGGAGGGGGAGGCAGAGGCGAGTGGGGTGGGGGGTGGTGGTGTTGATAGGCTTGTAGCCCGCCACTCCGAGAATCACACGACAAATACGTATGAATGTATGGAAATGTGGGTCATTTATCCATGCAGGGATATAATCTGATATACACACAAACACAAATTGGGAACTGAATACTATAAACATTATCTTTACTACTATGTACAGTATTAAAAAAAACACTAGAAATATTTCCCACTAAGTAATGAAAAAAAAAAATGAGGATAAGAGAGGAACAGAGTATGATAGCCCTGATGAAGGCAATGGAAAGGGGCAGAGCGTGGAGAATCCAGAAATAAAAATGTAACACCAAAAAAAGGGGGGGGGGGGGGGGGGGGGGTAAAAAAAGTCCACCCTCCCCTTGCCATCTCCCAGAGCGCTTTGCTCCGATTGCTGTCTTGCTCGGTGTGACTCAGCAGCCAACATTGCTCATGGCGTTACGCTCAAAACTAGAGCAAGCCATGGCAAGAAAAAGCTGGCCCATCTCTCTCTCTCTCTCTCTCTCTCTTTCTCCTCCCACCCACCCTCCCTATCTCTCTCGCGCACTGTCTGCGTCTCTCTCCCTCTGTCTCTCCCTCTCTCTGTGATTCCAAATGACTGCTTCATGAGGCAACGGCTCATATTTAGAGCAGCCTTATGAGGCAAAGGACCCATTTTCCACAGCATTGGAGCTCAGCATGCATGCATGCGAGGCCAACACAGAAGTGCCTCTTTAAAACACACACTCGTGCAGTCACACACTAACACACACCCACACATGCACTTTGTCACATCACTCACTCACTCACTCACACACACACACACACACACACACACACACACACACACACACACACACACACACACACACACACACACACACACACACACACACACACACACACACACATACACACACACAAATGCACCTTTAAAAAGAAGAGACAGGCGTTGCTCTTCAGGTCAAGCTTGCATCTACAGCCCAGAGTTCAACCTCACGTCTGGAAGAGATGCTTAAAAATCTTGCAGTGACACAGAGAGAGACAGAGGCAGAGCAGAGAGAAAGAGAAAGAGAGCCATCACACACACACACACACACACACACACACACACACACACACACACTTCATGATAGATCCCAGTGTCCTCATGTCTACCTCTAAGGACACAGCCTCTGTGCTAAAATCACTGACGCACCTAAAGGAAGGTCACTGGTCACCACGTCAGCTTTGGGCCTGATGCAGTGCCGCACTTGCTGGGCCTGAGTACTGTGCTCCCCCTCCTTAAACATGTGTGAGGATGGCATGGCAATCACAGGCCACCACAGAAGCCAAGATCTGCAGCGTGTTGTATGTACACACACACTAGAATAGAACACTTAACAATGTGTTCACACACTTACTCACTCACTCACACACTCACTCGCTCGCTCACGCAACAACTCACGTAGACACGTGCACATTGACAAGCTATGCGATCAATTATTCAGGGCAAGATGTCATGTTATTCTCCTTGCCAATGCTCGCCCCCACAGCTCCACCTCCCCTCCGTCCCTGAACAATCTGTGCAGCAGCAGCAACTCCAGATCACTTTTTTTCTTTTTCTTCTTTTGCAAAGCTGTACAGGGGGAAGATGACGATGATGATGATGATGATGATGAGCGCTTGGGTGTGCTCAGGCCTAAGTATTGCTGAATGTCTCATCAGACGTCTCGCTGAGAATGTTAAGGTCTCTTTTCTGCTCTTACCCACTGCCACCCCCTCCGCTCACTCACCTGACCACCCAACTATGCCCCCCCCCCCCCACCATCACCACCACAGAGAAAAAAAAGAGAAAGTGAGAGAAGGAGAGAGAGAAAGGGGGATCCTACCTGGAAAAGAGTTTAAGGGGAAAGGCACATCTCCCAGGACTCTTGTACACAAATATGAATAAATAAAACACACAAACATGCATGCCAGAAATTGACCTGGCAGAGGAAAGATAGATAGAGAAAAAGACAGAGAGGGAGAGAGAGAGAGAGAAAGAATGAAAAAGTGAATACACTTTGAGTGAATACTAGAGATGGAGAGGGACATAGATAGAGAGAGAAAGAGAAAGAATCACAGAGAGTCAGTGTGAGAGACTGTTGGAGTAGTAGCAGAGAAGGAGAAAGAGATCAAGAGAGATGGAGAGAGAGAGAGATGGAGAGAGAGATCAAGAGAGAAAGAGAGAGAGAGAGAGAGAGAGAGATGGAGAGAGAGATGGAGAGAGAGGGAGGGAGAGAGATCAAGAGAGATGGAGAGAGAGAGATATGGAGAGAGAGATCAAGAGAGAAAGATAGAGAGAGAGAGAGAGAGAGATATGGAGAGAGGGATGGAGAGAGAGGGAGGGTGAGAGAGAGATATGGAGAGAGAGATCAAGAGAGAGAGATGGAGAGAGAGAGAGAGAGATGGAGAGATCAAGAGAGAGAGAACCTCTGTGCATGTCTGACTCATGTAGCTGGGTCAGACATGTACAGGACCCAGAAGCCGGGGGCCAGGCGTCAAGGTCACCATGTGTTTGGGGAGACATGGGGGGGTGCTCCTAGAGATGCCTCAAGAGGGCCGTCATCCATTAACTACTGACTACTTCCTCTACCTGTTTTTTTTGGGAGGGTAAGGGGGGGGGGGGGGGGGGGGGGGCGCTAAGTTGATTGAACAACCAGTCAAGAGTCTTTGTGTTTGTTTGGTTAAGGGTGTGAGGGTGTTGGAGACAGGGCGAAAGAACTGGGACAAGGGAACATGGCTGGAGCTTTCAGCGTCACAGTCACTGATGCGTACACAAACAAACACATATGAACACACACACTCTTGCACACAGATACACACACACACAGACACGCATGCACAGAGAAACACAGATACTGGGGATCATAAACATGTCTAACCTGCCTTATCCAATGACACTTCATCAGGAACTCCAACAACCCCACCTAGTTCCACAGTAAGACGATGCACCAGGCGAGCTTAGAACTATTTCATCAATAATCTGGAGGTCCATTGTCTAGACCTGTCTCAGTAGTCAAACAGCCTGCATGAGTCTATCATGTTGGTTGTTCAAACCCAGACATCTGCGAACCTGAACCCAGTGTATAGGCTATATATTCACTTGAAAGAGACAGAAAGCACAAAGGGCGCCTCATGTGAGTCGTAACTTTGGCCATAATCAAAATCGTTTCCATAGTGGAGAGGGAAAAAACAAAAGAGCAGTGCACTGCATTCCCTAGCCCTGGTGGTGACCTCACACGTGATGCAGTACATCTTCTGTTCCTTTTTAGAAGGGTTCTAAGGTCTGCTTTCCGGTTCTGGTTTTTGAGTTTAGTGCACTCACAAATGGTCTATGGAACAACCTAGCACAGCCTCGGAACACCTCGTTACTCCCTACTCCATCACGCTCTGTTTCACAATCTTTACTATTTCAACACATGAAACATTAAAACAAACAACAGTCATTCACATGACAACGCTGTACCCTTCTGGTTATAGAAACATGGCAGCTGCAGCTGCCGTTACGGAGAGGAAAAAAGAGACAAGCAGAAAGAGGAAAGGGGAAAACAGAGGAAGCCGGGGGTGGGGGGCGGTCGAGGGCGAGGAGGGGATGCTGTGAGGGTGCCCTTGTTTTAGCGGAAGTCATCTTAAGTCAACTCCCTGAGCGTGGGGGTGAGGTCAAGGGGGTGTGGCTCTGTACTAGCAGAGTGAAAGTCAAAACTGGCCACAGCGACCTGGAGTAGAGAAGAGGAGAGGGGAATCCTCAATCTGACTGAAACCAGCCCTCCCCCCTCCACACACACACACACACACATATACCCCCACTCACCCACAATCATATGCACACACACACACACACACACACACACACACACACACAGACATACAGAAATACCACATGTGCAGCCTGTCCCACTTTCAAGTGTGTCATTATCTGTAGACGGAGAGAAAGAGACTGAGGGATAGAGTGAGACGGTGAGAGTGTGTGTGAGAGTGAGAGAGTGTGTGTGTTTGTGTGTCTGTGATTTTGTGTGTGTGTGAGAGAAAAAGAAGAAACATGGCATCTGTATTTGGACCCAAACAGACTAAAATGTATTTAATAACACAATATAGGTCAAACATGGTCAGCTGGGTTCCAACGCCAGTGATCTGAAACAGATGAACACAGAGGGGAGGACTGGAATTACACCACAGAGAAATAATACTGAGCTGCAAATCAGCTCTGCCTGACAGAGGCAAAGGTAAAAGAGGGAGAGAGAGGGCGGGGGGGGGGGAGAGAGAAAAAGATGACTGGAGGGCATGGCCTTGCAGTCCAGTCAAACAGTCCATTCATCAATACAGCACACTACACACTGCCTGTCGGCCAACTGTCTGATTACCACAGTCTATCTCCCTCCTCAGAGATTCAATAAATCTAGTGGTCCGTTCATCAGTGTGGTTTTCACACTCTTTTTATGTATGCTACTTCATCCAAGGGGGAAAAAAAGATAAGGGACATACACACAATAAAAGTTCCTTCCTTCAGCCAAAGGCATCAACTAAACCAGATTTTATCCTGCAAAATATGCAGTTTTACCCAAGCCCTGACCTAGGAGTGTGCACAAAAGTGGAGAGAGATAAAGATGTGCATGTTTGTGTGTATATATATGTGTGTGTGTGTGTGTGTCC
>NC_045158.1:18920144-18967644 GCF_900700415.2 Clupea harengus | reverse complement strand
TACCCACGCTCACACATGCTCCCCCAGTTCCACACACACACACGCGCTCTCTTCTTCCTCTGCTTTTGTTGCCCTTGATCAATAATGCATTGCCTCAATCTCTACTGTATGGCACAAAAATCTTAAGGGACAACTAAAAATGATATGAGAGTGAAGCTGGGGAAACAAAAGGGCTTCCCCCCCTCCTCTCTCTTCAACACTCAGAACTACACAAAAACCAGCAAAAGTATAAGAATAACCCCTCCTCACTACCACCCCGCCTCTCCCCCCTCCCCCACACACTTCCGATAACCGAGTAAATTAAAACCGCAGGGACTCTGTGCTAACACAAAATAGACCTTCCCCGATCAGGGGGTAACAGGAAGAGCAAGAGTTGGAGGCCGTTACACCAGGAAACGGTTCCTGGCCCTTCGGGTTCGGCGGGGACTCCACTCCACTGCGGGGGGTGGTGCCAAAAAGAGGGGAGAGGCCGCTTTGTCGTGCTCGTGTACTTTTCCCTCCTTTTCCTTATTTTTCTTACCAGACAATCACATTTCCCAGAATTACTGTGGCTCCTTCAACACACAACGGCCCACATCGGTCTTGGGAACGGGGGTGGGGTGGCGAGCCGGAAGAGTAGAGCGGGAGAAGGAGGGAAAAGAGAAAGTGAGGGAGGAAGACTGAGAGGGAGAATGGGTGCGCAAAGAGGGAGAGAGAGGGAGAGCAAGAGAGGAAGAGAGAGATAGAGAGCGCAAGGGAGGAATAGAGATGAAGAGAGAGAAACAGAGAGACACCAAGGGAGGAAGACGGAGAGAGAGCGTTCCAGTCCCTCTTGTGTGACCGCAACATAAAAAGGGGAGGTGGACAACAATGTCAATTTTAAAGAAACAAACATAACAAAAGCAAGAAAGAGTGTCTAGAGGTGTATGGATGCATGTATGTTGGATGTATGGATGTATGGATGTCGGAGTGTGCGTGAATGTTGAGGGTGTGCACATGTGTGTGAATGACAAAGATCCGAGGGCAAGATCAATCTCCAGAGAGATGCAGGCCTACAGCCCGCTCCTATTCCAGTTGTGGGCAATTAGTCAATTATCTCTCCAGTGCGACCTGCAGTCCACACACAGCCAAACCCTAACCCTGCAGTCCACACACAGCCAAACCCTAACCCTGCAGTCCACACACAGCCAAAGCATGGACCAAAGGGGGTGCAGAGGGGCGCAACAGGGAGAAAGACAATGTGCAAGAGAGGGAGAGAAAACCTGTAAGGGAGAGAAAGAGCAAGAGAGGAAGAGAGAGAGACACAGAGGGAGGGTAGAGGAGGGGAGGGGGTGGCACAGTTTCCAGCCAGCTGCTGACTAACTAAGCCATTGTTCATTACAACCAAAGGCTCAGTGAATGTCATGAGAGCATCAAAACGTACACACCAAGGCTTTAAGTTTGAATGATTACTCAATAGCTCCCATTATTCCATTCTTTCCAATTGCTTTGATCAGAATCAATTCTGTTTATTTGGTAAGCGCCCACTGGCTTGGTGGACGTGTCACTCAGAGTGCTTGCTCAGATACAGGGGTGGGGGTTTGTATGACCTAATCTGCTTGGGAGAGGAAATTGTAGGTCAATGTATTACTAACAGCTGCTAGTGTAGAGGTGTTATAACACTGAATTAGAACGAGCAGAATGGACATTTATTTATGTTTCAAACTTTCTATTTTACTTTCTCCTTTTTATCTACTGTCGGGACACAAATGCACCATATAACATTTGTCATTTATTTAATGATTATGGGATGACCGAATATCAAACAAAACATGCCATCAACGCCGTCTTGGGTTAATTGACTTCCTCTTCTGTGACTGACATGAAGTTTAGTGTTGCAGAAGTGTTCTGTTGGCTTGCTGCTGTCAGGGATGTTCTATAAGGGGTGACAACAATATTCTGTAAATTCCACTTATAGCGACAAGCCACAGCTGTCAGATGTGTAGAGGAGGGAAGGAGTGGGTGAGAGAGAAAGGAAAAGAGGAGTGGGGCAGTGGAGAAAAAAGGCAAGTGGTAGAAAGAAAGAAAAACAGAATAAGATGGGGGGGGGGGGGGGGGCAAGAGCACAAAGCAATCTTTTTCGGACTCATCAGGGGCGAAATCTCCACTTGACCCTATGGAGCATGTCCAGTCCAGAGCAGCACTGGCAGTAGCCCATTTTCTCCCCAGATAGTGCAACGCTTGCTTGGGGAAATGCAACACGTCAAGAATGCTGTGGATTTGCAGTCGAACCAGCCAAAAATGTTCATCTTTTCACAGGCGTGGGGGGTCAGTAGCAGTGACTGAAATGTCCGAAGAGGACATGTGCACATCTGGCCTATAGGCCCACTGCAAGTCCCCCAGTGTGGACAGGAAGGGAGGAATGCCACCACATGCAAACATTCCTGAGGACTGCAGCAAAAAGCAGCCTGCGTACATTTAAAACACATTAGGTGTACATAAGATAGGCCAACATCAGGAGTGTTGCGAGCTGGTGTACACACCTCTCTCCTTTGTACGTCGCTTTGGATAAAAGCATCTACTAAATGACTAAATGTAAATGTAGAAAACACATTAGATGAAAGCAAGACAGGCTGACATCAAGTGTATTGTAAGTTGTAGTACACAACACCTCCTCTGGCTGAGAACAGGTAAAACTCGCCCAGAGCCCAGAATGTTGTGTTACGCAATGTTAACAAAAGTGATAAATAATTTGTGGATCAGCCCTACGGCTTAACAGGTTCTTCCTTGGCCCATGCTACAGCCCTCCACCAAGTTTAAAAAAAATCGGCCAGGTCATTTTTTGTGTAATCCTGCTGCCAGAGACAGACAAACCGAACCGAAAATATAATCTCCTTTGGCATAGGTAGGCTAACTAAGGGCTTTGTGCTAGCAGCAGTCACCAAAAACAGAAAGCCCCTGCTTCCCTCCCCGTCCTATCCTCCTTTTCACTTGCGTGTACATCAACACCCAGAGCTCTGCCTGCACCAACACAACAGGCTCACCCTCCTGCCCTGCAGAACACGGCTGACAGAATAGAACATGCCACATGTCATAAGAACACGCTTCTCTCCCGGATCTTAAAAAAAAGGAGGGGAAGCAAATTCGCCCTAACATCATCTCAGCCCCCCCCCCCCCCCCCCCCCCACCCAGCAGACATAACCTGGGCAGATGGGACATGATGGGACCCTTTAGCTTTAGCTCGTCTCATGATGAACGGGAGCAGGGTGGTGGCGGTGAGAGAGGAGGGGTGTGATGACGACAGGCTGGGTGGAGAGAGAGAAAAAGACAGAATGTGTGTATGTGTGTGTATGGGTGCCCGGATGCCGACAGGAAGTGGGAGAGAGTGGGCTTGATGATGGGGGAGAATGTATGTGTGTGTGTGTGTGTGTGTGTGTGTGTGTGTGTGTGTGCGTGTGCGTGTGTGTGAGAGAGAGAGAGAGACAGAGAGAGAGAGACAGAGAGAGAGAGACAGAGTGACAGTGTGAGCGGGGTGGTTGGATGGTGACGGACAGTAGGATCCGATTCATGACGTGACGTAACGTGGGGCTTACTCCCCTCCCCTCCACAGCTGCTGCTACTCGGCTGTGACCCGTTCCGAGTGACAGGCAGACGCCAAGAACTCCCAGAAAGAGCAGATGCTTCTGGCCCTGATCTAGGTCGGATCCGCTCCAGCTCCAGCTGTTATCTGGGCTGCCATTACATGCTCCTCATTCTACTCTTTCCTGTCGACTCAGTGTGCTCAACCAGCCCAGACAGCAGTCTCTCCCACAGAAGAGGGTAGACAGGAGATAAGCAACGTACTGCTGTGTACTATGCTGAGGTCACTGATGACGCTTATTGTAATGGACACTAAAATGTGTGCAAATGAATCTTGCACCCGTAATTTAACAGTTATAGAATGACCGATATGAACCGAACCGCGTCCTCAAGGACCCGATCGGTTAATTAACTTCCTATTCCGGGGTTGACACAGAACATAGTGTCATTGGGAATAGCAATGTCCATTCTACTGCTTTCTAATTCTATGGTCTCGCTGCCCCTGAATGATGACTGCACCACATGACTGGAGAGGTCCTCTAGCACAGAGCCTGGAACAAAGCAGTCAGACTTTCCAGGACAATGACTAGCACTATGAGCGGTTTTTACTCACACATCAGTTGGAATAATTGACCAAATGTGTGAACAATACCTCTACCACCCCATATTCAAAGTGAGAGTCCAATGTTAAGCTTTTAGTCAAGACCATTCAGACGTGTTTAGAATAGATGTGTGGCCTTTTGTTGTCAAATTTTCAGTTTTAGTTTCAGAGATGCCTCAAAAATGAAAGATGGCTTGATAGCTAGCCTTCTAGCTATAGCCTATAAAGTCGCTGTTACTAAGCATGTTTCTATGGGAATGGATATGGGCCCAATACACAGTTTACTGCTTACAGCTTTCTCTTTTGCTGGAGGACCCAATCATTCTTATTGCAACAGATCCCATTCAGTGCTGTAATTAGCATACGAATGCGTTTTATGCCGGTAATTAATTTTATAATAATAGTATAGTAATAGTATGACCTAACATATGAAACAAAAAGCGTCAAGAAGGTCCCCCATTATTTGATTACTTCCTCTTCTGTGTGCCACAGGAGACAAAGCGTGGCTGGGAATTGGAATGTCCACTCTATACAATACCATTTTTATGGGATGTAAAGAAACACATCACTCCACACCATACTCAAAGGAGTATGGATCAGTAGAATAATCGCACACAAATGATAATATTCCATTAATTCCATTCTATTCTATTTCAGTACTCATCATGTAATGGAGTCGATGGCCCAAATGTTGAATATTATATACTACAACATTAGCAGTATAAGAGTTATGCATTATGCACCATTATGCAGATGTGGGATATGCCTTCTAACGCCACATGGAAGGTGATTTTTGTACAAGACCTTATATAATGAGCCTGGTGTAACCAGACTAGGGCTGAACGATTTGGGAAAATAATCTAATTGCGATTTTTTACCAAAATATTGCGATTGCGATTTAATATGCGATTTTTTATTTTTATCCTCTTTTTTCCCCCAACAAAACGTAATGAATGATTTAAATATGACCAACACAATATTAGAGTAACATTTAGTGTAAAATCTTCTTTCCCACATTTTACATTTTTATTTAACTGCTCATTACAGAAACAAGAACAACAAATCGGTGTCAAAAAAGTCATTTTAAGTATGAACACTAGGCATGCACTTAAACACTGTGTGCAAAATGTATCATCTTAATCATTTTTTTTTTTAGACCAGGTTTTTTAATCGCGAATGTTGCGGTTAGAAAATCGCGTTCTATCATATCGCGATTAAATCGCAAATGCAATTAATCGTTCAGCCCTAAACCAGACCCAAATTCACTTGTGAATACACGCTCAATTGGAGATGGCTTCCAGTTGTTGCGTTCTAATGGGTGTACACCTTGGGTGAATTCTGCAACCAGGGCCCCAGCCTTTAACCAATCAGCATTGACCACTATGGGATTTACCACCAACAACGCAAGCTGATATATTAGGCTTTTCCCAAATCAATCATGGCAGTATGGCTTAAATTCTTCTGTTTGCTAGCGTTGCTACTACTGTTTGCCAGTGTTGCTATGACTGTTTGTGCCCCTTCGTCTAGCTCTGGCACTGAAGAAAATAAATAACTGGCTTGTGGTAACCACTCGCACGTAGGACTAATAGCAATCTCGAGATGACTTCTTCCAACAACTAAAGCGGTTTATTAGCCATATGATTTTATTCAACTGCCAGTCTGTCACCACCACCCGCATACCATCTCAGCTTAGCCTAATTGATGTGTCGGTATATGCCACGGCAGTGTCACTGGATCTTCCAGCAAGGTATGCGGATTCAATGGAAGAAGGGCGCTTATTTCCTATCGTTGCATTATTCTATGGGCCATAAGTATTTAAGGCCAGCAAGACTTGTCTAAGTAGGCTGACTGCATATTAGATACGTCATGCATGCTACAATCACTTATATCACCAGCAGCTCAGCTTTTTTTTTTCATTTTTTTTTTTTACACAAATACCATCATATACCGTATACTCTGGTGAAATGTCAGGTAGGTATGACTGCATGAAAAAAAAGATACCGCCTAAGCCTAAGCAGTTCAGTGCTTTTCTGAGAAAGCACAGGTAGAACTAACAACTCAGGAAAATAGTCACCATACGATTAACAAAGATGTCCTGTTAGGTGTTTGCAGAGGCTCTGTGTAATATAATATAATACCTTTACCAGTTGGCATTCCATTGGTAAACATCGGAGCACTCCTCTTTCATTGACAAGTCTCGGCCATTAATTGCGTCAAACACAAATCTACCATACCTCTTAAGGATAACATAATGTGAACTTCAAACTGTCTCAAACCAGATTGCTATGTCTTGGTGTGGTTCCTGAGGTTGAGGCAGGAAGAGCCATGCCTACCGTCATCTCTCTCATCGCTCTAAATAAACTCGTGCTCTTTTTGTGCAGTCCACAAGATCCTGTTCAGGCTTCCATACCAACCAGAAAACATCACCTAGGCCTTCTCTAATTATTTAACTGACAAGTGGCGCCTGGTCACATTAGATATCCAAAGCGTCAGCATCTAAAGCCCAACCTCTGACAGTCAGTCAGCAACAAGCTGAAAACACCCTGACCCTATTACCATCACACTAGGCTGTGTTTATAAAAAAACATGGTGAATTTTCCTGTTGTTCCCTTTTCAGTCCATACCTTCTTGATTGGATTGACATGAATTGCCCCCGCCCTTAAACCCCCATTTACACAGTGTTTATGTGTTGTCCGACGTGGCCTTGAGATCCACTCGCTTTTTACAGTGCTGCTATTGTGAAGCTGGTGGCATGGAGGCCAGTCAATATTGGTAATTAAATTTAGCGCCGGGCTAATCCTGTTAGAGAACATCTGCATTGAGTACCTAACTGGCCTCACAGAGCCCTGCCTCTACTTGCAGAGTGGGTCGACTTGTCTTTGGGAATCATCATTAAAACTAGCATGCATGAGCGCCTGAGCTTGCGGGGGAGAGAGAGGAAAAATATATAAATAAAAAAAATAAGAAAGTCAAGCACAATTCATCCCGGCATTTGAAACAGCATTCTTATATTAGGCATGCTGAAGCAGATCAGCACTCTGCATTAAGCCTGACAGCACCAGTTTAAATATTTGATGTGCTTTGCAACTGCGTCATACACCACTTCACTGCCGTAGCCAGCCGCTGACATTCTAATTCTTTCCCTCTTAATATATTTTTCAGAAGTTCTGCCGAGCTCACGTGTTCGGGAGGATGAGAGTGGGAGCATGCGGTCCTCTCAGGAGAGACTTGAAGGTGGTGGAAGGGGTGTGTGCGTGCGTGTGAGTGAGTGCACGCGTGTGTGTGAGTGCACGCGTGTGTGTGTAAGCAAGAGAGGGAAAGAGAGGGAAAGACTGAGAAAGAGGGAGAGACAGAGGTAGGACGAGAAAGAGAGTGAAAATGTGTGTTTGTGTGTGTGTGTGCGCGCACGCGCGCTTGTGACTGTGCAAGATCAGTGAAAGGGGAGGAAATCTGAATGCAGGGCTGCCTGTTGCAACAGGTTGTCAGACCTGGCAGCTGCAGAAGGCTGCCGAGTCTAGAACATAACAGCCTTGACTCGGGCTTGCACACTACGGCCCAGACAGTGCCATTGGCCATTAAAACACATTTAAATATAATTAAACACAATTGCACATCAAGGAGAACACCTGACATTCAGGCTGAAAAGGGATGCTCTTTGACCAACACAACCTGCTCATGGTCCAAGAGTAGTTAGCAGTCATTCTAACGAATTGATTGGATGCGTGTGACAGACAGCAGTGTCCCTGGGCCACAGTCATCTGCTCTAATTATAAAGAGCTGGTGTCCTTCCAGGCCACTCACTGAACTCGCTTCAATTCGATTATCACCGACGTAAACAAAAGGTAGGGTTACTCATACACATCCTACACTGCTCTATTTCAGGATCCATGCATAACGCATCATCAGGCTCTCAGAGCCAAGGGCAGGTGTTCTAAGGAAAGGATGGGAGGAAAATGGGCAAATATCTGTTTCAACGATTGTTCTGTTAGCTGTGCAAACACATACCTTGGTCAATAATTTAACTAAGCTTTTTCTTCTCTATCTGCAAAAACCAAACACATTCTGCAGTGAAAGTGCGGCATCACTGCTATAAAGAGAAAAAAAAGCTCTCCTTGAAATTTGAAAACTTTATTCGCACAAAGATTATCCAAAGCTCTTTACAGAGCAGCCAGTGTGCAGTGATTAAGCCTGTTGCAGAGGTTTAAACTTTGCCTCTGATGCAGGGTGAAATCTGTGTGAGCAGGGTCTGAGTGGAAGCCTCCCTTTCCAACAGTCTGGCTGATTAAGCTGAATGTCAGGTGCAGCAGAAGTTGTCTCTCATACACCCATAATAGAATACATATAAGAATTAAACTATACTGAACCCTATGCAATGTGCTGTCTCTCAATCAAACACACACACACACACACACACACACACACACACACACACACACACACACAGATGCTTGACTACACTGTCCATTACATGTTAGTTTCGCATCAACGTTGACAGGCTAGACATAGTAAACTTAAAATACACAGAAAGGTTTGCTTACGATTGAGTATTCAAAGTTCTAATGTCTACAAACAAGCCACACAAAGTCATTATGGTGCAGAGTATCCCATATACCCAGTTCAATAAATAATACAATGTCCTTTATATCACTATGACCATTATCAGAGACTAACAACCTAAAATCAGGCAGTCCCTCATGTCTCTGCTGGTGGTACGTTAGACAAAAACAAAACCTGGTTAAGTGGAAAAACTGTGTGTAGAATACACTGATCTAGGATGACAGTCTCATAATGGGAGCATAACACATTTATCATATTGTCGCCCTATCCATAACAATATTGAAATTCAACCTGTTAATCCCAAGACAGTATGTACCTCCTGACAAGTGAAAACATGTAATGTTACTTCCTGTGTGTGTGGCTTTATTGGTGTTGTGTCATTTTTTCGTCTCCACAGTCTGCAGTCTCAGGTAACTGCAGCACGTTATAACTTAAAGCAGCAATAAGTAGTTCTGTTCCAAAACTAGAAAGCTAACTACCTAAAAAGCATGCAAAAACCTTACAAAATACCATCAACAGACCAGTAGGCACTGATATAAGCTTGCCAACACACTAACTGGTGTCTTTTGGCAGTATAGCTGGCAATATCATGCTGTGAAATTTCTTCCATTTTTGCAGGGTGTTCCAGCCTGGAACATAAAACTACGTAGTGCATATCCTGGATGGCTAGTGGGAAAGACACAACTGTTCATCTGTCTTTTACATGACCATATGCTATAAAAATGAATTTGAGGATGGTACCAAAATGAGTTGCCTATAAAACCATACCTCAAAAAGTGTCAACTGAATTGTGGAAACACGTAGCTATTAACATCAAATCATTAGATCAAGCTACAGCTATAATCAACAACTGAAAGGGAACTATTATATTAGCTTTGAGAAAAAAGTAATGGCTGTTTAAGGCATCCAATTATTACTGATTCACGGAAGCGACAATTAATTCAAGCCTACTAACTTCTAAACCAGCCAACAGAATATCCAGAATAAACAAGCTATATCATGGCCGCTCCTCGACACACCACCAGAATGCGTTTTCAGTAGCGCTGCCTGTACATTGTGGCCAGTCACTAGGCTACTAGTCGTCACGCTCTAGCTTCGAACCCCACTCTCACAAGAGGCGCGCAGACGAAGCTTCAAAACCTCGCACTGTCGAACACAGGAGCCGAGAGATGGGTGAAATGTTAGTCAGAAAAAAATGTCACGCCATACAACTCGGTCTACTGATGCTGTAAAGGCGTATAATCGCAATGAAATTATGAAATACTAATGGAAGCAGTACATTATGAGAGGAAATGTTCAGTGTCACACAAAGAGTAAACGGATATCAAATACGTCAACCAAACCGTTATAGCCACCTAGCGAAAGGTTTTATTTCCTTTCTTTTTTGTCGAAACCACATACTACCCTGTCGACGTTATCAGCTTTACAGTACACTCAATATATTCTCTACAGATAAGATAAATGGTACAATGCTTGAATACATTTTCAACGTTACCCACATTTCTTACCGTTTCACAGCAGAGATAACAACGTAGTACAGCGCCAAGAGCAGAGTAAATACCACTTATTATTCCATTGGACAATCTGATTAGCTTTGATAGCGACACGATTGTTAACGTTAACCTACCTTAGTAATGACAGTCGCCCTTTGCTCCATGTCCCTGTGTCTTCATTTCCTCCTTATCTGTTTAATTGAAAGTAAAATAATAGAACTGTGTCAACTGAGCGCCAGCTGAGCTAGTTACATGAACGGTTTAGACAGTAAATATGTAGCGATAGGGAAGACGACAGGGCTAGCAAACCAAACTAGTAGTCTATTCGGGCACCTTTAACTGCCGTCTGACGTTGCCCGAACATATGCCATCACAGCTCTCAACTTGGTTGCGTTCACCCTTCAGTCTTTACGCGAGCGAATTAACCATGCAATTTGCTAAATGAAATAGGCTGAATTACAGAACACACTATTCTTCTTGTATTACAGCATCCACCGTTAAAGAAAATAAAAAATGAGAGCTGCAAAAGCGGCAAAACATAATTCAGATTGTGAGGGTTAATTCGGTCTATCGCTGGCTAACTAGCTAGCTAGTAGGAAGTGAGCGCTTTCGGTTACAAGACTTGCTAGTTTTTGAGAACCAATGTGGTAAGCAACTGCCCTACTCTGGCAGGTGTAGCTCTTGTGCGTGGCGTTAGCAGGTTAGCTGGCTCACCTACCTGCTCTGAATTAATTTTAAAACTAGTTACATTTAAACTTTAATATCGACGTGCTCATTGCATCAGCTGTCGTGAAGGCTATACAAGCTGTGATCTAAGATGTGTGCAAAATAACATTCGATAAGTTGCACTACTTAAATTCATAACTAAAGTAAGATTATTTACTATTAACTGACCCGTCGCAGTCTTCATTGAGGTTTCTTGAGCTTTCAAAAATATTCATTCCACCTCCAAAGATGAGAACTTGCAAGTGGTTAGGCGTTTTCTCCAGAATAAGTAATTGCTGTCTCTTAACTTCCTGAGTCTGACCTGTTCTCTTCTGTCTTCCAACGACGTTGTCAAACGGAAATAAGAAGTTCACTGAGAATGGTTCAACCTTGAAGTCGACAAACGGGTTGGACTGCTGCGCAACTAACTAGACAACTGTAGAATCCTGCTACTTGGCACACTTTTGGTAGACACATCTCGTAGCGTAAGAAAAATTGAAATATGAAGAAATGGTTACATACTGATGCAGATTTTCTTTTATACGAGAAAGCATTAGTTATTGTAACTGCACACTGAAACGGACCTTGTCGACTAGAAATTGGAATGGCAGAATTGTCTACGGTATTACCTCACTAATAAAAAAGAATCCCTCACAGTCTGCTGACAATATTCCAGCGGAATCATGCGCGAGCTACACTGCCTGGAGCGATTGTTTGGAACAAGAAACGATTAATTGCAATAGACAGCAAACCGCACTCGTTTTCAGTCACTAAAACATCAGTGCAGTTTGTCTGCCATCTAGTGTCCAAGGTTTAAAATGACACGATTTTTTAATTCACGTCGTCGTTGAATAATTAAAGCATCCATTCCCTAAAGCACTCATCCCCTTTCAAATCCCACAACAGGTCGATTACGTAGAAAGACTATTGTACTATTCATTTTATAGCCATAGGCTATAGTTGTCGTCTCCATTGTGCATGATAGATCTTTAAAAAGAAGCTTTTCAGGGCTGAATGTACTATAGGCACTACACAAGAATGTGTGTAAGAACACATAGCGTAATATGAATATCGCTTACAATGTCATGATCATGTTACTTTAACTATTTACAAACCGTTTTCTGTTAAATTAAGTGATAGTTGTAATTAGACAAAATCCTACTAATATGTAGCACATACGTAATGATAGCACCATATGCCTAATCCCTCCCCACTGACAAATGTACAAAAATATATTAGATATGAAAATGAGATGATTATCCTGTGAAGAAACAAGCGCCATTGTACGAATTATATTTGTATTTGTATCTTCTGAATGTTGTAAATAGTTGCAAGAAACTCGACATAGGCCACATGTAGTGACCGCAGGCTGACCCTCTTAGAAAGGAGAAGCAGGATGTGTACTTTCAGAAATATTTGTCACTTCTCAAGCACCCACCACTCAGGACTGTGCACACATTTTGGGGGACAGGTGCTGAAGCTATAAAAAAGGGAACTTCACTCACAAACAAAAAATTAAAATAAATAAATACAGTTACCTAGTAGTACATCAGTCATGCATGTAGTTGTTTGTTTGCTTGTTTGCTTAATGTTTTGAGTATGCATATGGGCTATAGCCTAGCACGCCTTTTTCTAACCCATTCCCTATCAATGAAGGTCCTTGACATGCTGTTAGAGCATTAGTACGTTACATACAGTTCTATCAGTGCTAAGCAAAAAATAGACCATTAACCATGTACTGCATATTTGTTATACGTTTATATTATATTATGTTACTTCCTGACAAAAGTACTAGCGGTGTTCACTCGTTCTCATTGACGAGACTATTATTCTCCAGACTGCGATGTTCTTGTTAAAGTAACACTATGCAACATTTTGACACTTTTTGAGGTATAGTTTTATAGGCAACTCTCCCCTTTCACAGTTCACCCATGTTTTCATCCCGCAATAGCATGTACATAATAGAAATTATCTTATATCAATTCTTACTGTTTTATATCCCTAAATGACCATATCCACAGATTTACACACAAAATCTGTGTTTGCTATACCCGATGTGGCAATTGGATTTTGCACTGCACTAGTCATAGGAAACCCTTTATATTTCTCCTCTGCCTCATCATCATGTGTCCAGTCTCCTCATAACTCTGGTCATGAACTCCCCTCCCTTGCCTACCCCTCATCCACTGCTTACAGTATAGCAGTGCACAAACGATCATTTGACATACATCGAGACAAGATGCTGATCCTGCCTCCAGGCTTCAGTTATGTGTTAACACTCTAGCTAAGTATGCACATACGCCCTCTGCATCCTTATCAGTGTTGTTGGTTAGTAATGTATTGCCTGCATTCCTTAAATTGCAGTGGCACAAATCATAAAATGTTCTATAGCGTGAATCATGCCTTTGAGCTCCACATCATTTCAGTGGAGTAGGCTGGGGGCTATGTACTTGGGCTTCATGGCCAACTGTATCTGGCAAGAATAAAGGTGAATGGTGAGTGATCAAGGGGGAAATATAGCATATATGTGGACAACACATGAGCTCCATATTGAGGTTTACACAAAAGTGTATGCATGAAGTGATGGAGACAGACAGTAAATTGTCCAATTGAGATAAGTGTTGCGGGTTATGTGTTAATTTCTGCTCTTAAAGTATTGCTTGGGCCATAAGTGTATTCATATCCCTCCGGCAACCATCTTCGTGGCATTGTGTGCTTATGTGGCACAGTAACTGGAAGCTCTCTCGCTCCACTTTCATAGAAATTAAACTGCCCAAATTGTGTCATTGCAGGGTCGCCACAGACCATCTTTATGCCTTGATGGATACTTGCTGAAACGTTTAAATCTAAAGCGTTCGATTTCCATGCCTTTGGTCAGAGAATTTACCTACACCCTCGTATCTCATCTTAGGACTGGAAGCCTATTGACTGCGACTGTCATGTCCCAAATCCAATCGTTTTCCATGCTATGCTAGCAAACTAGCTGGACAAATGGCACGGTAGTAAACGGGTAATAAACACAATACAACTAAACCCCGTTCACTGAACGAACGAAATATATGGCATGATACGTGCAAAACGTGTTCAAGCATACAAATTAACTAGTAATTAGCATGTCTCTGAATCGGATAATGGATAACAACAACAACAACAACGTCAGAGAAGATGGCAAGTATTAGAAATTATCTGCTTTTAACACAGAAGTGGACATGCTGTGTGCCTTCATGAAATGTCGTCTAATGAATATACGATTCGTTTATTTTCATAGTTCGGTCATTTATAATGTTAAAATAAAAATGATATACAGTGATCCATCCATCATGAGTGAAAAAACAGCAACAGCTGTATTAAAACCAACTGTGCATTTGGCAGTATTCTTCAGGCTCCTTGTTGGCCTACTAACTCTTACTACTCATGGGTCCTATCACATTCAAGCGCTGTTTTGTGTTGAGAAGTACATTTCATCGTAGAAGTGGTGTTTATGTTTGATAAATCACTAAATGGCATCAACTCTGTTGTCGCCGGTGGTTGATTATTACAACGATGAAGAAGAGCTCGACAGTGTGGATGAAGATGACGACAGAAGTTTTAGGGGCAGAGACTCGGAAGAAGGTAAATAGACTAACGTTAACGTCAACTAATTTTCTGGCTAGCAGCTAACCGACAGTGGATTACTCCACAACCCGATTTCTGATGTAGCCATGAACTAAGTTAGTTATCTATCTAAAACTCTAAACATTAGTAATGTTAAATTGTGAAGTATAGGATGTTAGATAACTTTATCCTTTTCAACTAGCGAAAGGAATAGAGTTATTGTTGGAGGGCGTTGCATCGCTAAATATCATTGCAGTTAAGATGTTTAGACATCAGACATTTGCTAACCAACGAGCTAGCGCGTTAGCATTCTGGACTACATTTCCCGAAAGCGTCGTTGAGTTACCACTGTGGTGGTAACCGTTGAGAGAGTGTATTTTAAACGATTTATCTACGATAGTTAGCTGGTTGTTCAACGATGCTTTCGGGAAACACACCCCTGAATTGTTCTTGTAATCCAGTGCCACCAAAGTGTTTCAGATGCTTCCCCATTGACTAATTGTTCAGTTAGCTGTGTTGTAGCGGGTTTGACGTTACCCATCATTTGAAGGATAGTAGTAGTTAGTCCGTTATGGTGTGCCGTTACATCAATGAACTACCAGTAAAGTCTCTGGCACTGATCTAGATACCATCATCAATTACAGGCAGAAATCTAAATTGCCAAACATAACTAACTTATTAACTAAGCAGACACGTTAGCTAGCTAAGCTAATAGTTAAAACGACTTCACCAAATTGCAGCTAGCTTGCTACGTTATATATTGTTTTTGCTTGAGGCTACAGTATTTGCTATGTAACTGAGGATATGGAATGCGTATGCCCGTTAAGTACACGTTTTTGCTGCAACAATTATACCTCGAAGTTACTTGGTGATTTAAAAAGATTGGCCATGGACTCTTAACTGTGATCTATTGAATTAAACGCTGTTATTTCAACGAACCAACTGTAAACACTGCAAATGAAACATGATTAACAAAAAAAGCTAGTTATTTGTTTGACAAGTGAAGCTTGATATGGCGCTGTAATCTGTCAATGGGGGTGGAGATGAATAGGATGGATGTCTGCCAATATGTTGCAAGTAGTCTCTTCAGGATCCCTAAGAATACAAATATTTTATTTAATGTGATGATTCGAGGTTGAATGAATGCACGTTGTGTAAACAACCACCTGTTTGTACCTTTTCCTGTTGCATTGACACAACCCTATGTGTTGCATGCAGTAATACGGTTTTTTTTGTTTTTTGTTATTGGCAGACACAGAAGATGCTAGTGAGACGGACCTAGCAAAACATGATGAGGATGACTATATCGAGATTAAAGAGCAGTGAGTACTAGCATATGTCATATAAATATTGTGAAAACCTGCTGTGACATTGGAATACAAATATACACACACTTTTACACAAACGTTATATACTAATATTTAGTCTACAACTAAGTGGACAAAGCATTGGCACATTCTAACATATTCAATTTAAGATTAATGTTACTTTTTGTCAATGCAGCCTTATATACGGTCAACTGACTTTGAGATGTGTTGTGTTTTCTAAAGGCTAGTAAGCATATCAATGCAAATGTCAGATATCTAGGTCTCACACAGCCTAACTTGTCTTTGTTCCTCAATCTGCAGGATGTATCAAGACAAATTGGCATCACTGAAAAGGCAGTTACAGCAGCTTCAAGAAGGTGGGAAAAGTGTGTTCTGCTCTTATTAAAGATGTGTAATCAGATATTGAAATGTCCTAATGCATATGTGACAAACACGCCATTATTTATAGACAAAGTTTTATAGGAGGCAAGTTTGGTTTTAGGACTGCCCCATTTGCAAGCCCCTTCTTTTACACCAAATGAGGTCCAATATCAAACATAGTACCCTAGCCTCAGTATATGGTCCCACGGTGACTTTCCTGTTTCTACCAAACATCCCTTACTCTGCGTAGGGATAGAAAGGTGTGCTATGTGATGACATTAGAGGGCAGCTGTCTTCCTTTGTATATGGATAAGCATTAGTGATACTAAGATCTGGCCTTTCTGTAACTTCTCCGAAGTATGATCGTAAAAACTGTAGATTTCTCATCCAGCATATCGTTGAATAATGTTTACTCTTGAAATTAATCTTGTCCACAGGCACGTTGCAAGAGTATCAGAAGAGAATGAAGAAGCTAGATCAGCAGTACAAGGAGAGGCTTCGTAATGCAGGTTGTACAGCCATTCTGTACTTAAGTCACCAGTTGTCTCTAAATAAACAGTATAGATGTCATTCACTGTCTTTAAAAATGTTATCTTAAAATAACGACCAGTGAGAATGTAAATGGCATGCCTAATAGATTGTCATGTCTGGTTTTCAGATCTGTTCTACCAACTAGAGGTAAGTACTCTAAACAAACTGTGTAGTTACTTTCCATAATTGTTATGATAGAACACATTCTACTTATTCTCATCCCTTGTCTGTTTGTTACTAGACACACACACGCTCACTCACACTCGTACCTATGTCTTTCAGACGGAGCAGGTGGAGAGGAACTACGTCAAAGAGAAGAAAGCTGCGGTGAAGGAATTTGACGATAAGAAGGTTGAGCTAAAGGAGAACTTAATTGCTGAGCTGGAGGAGAAGAAGAAGATGATTGAGAACGAGAAATTAACAATGGAACTCACGGGCGGTAGGAACCACAGAATAATCAGATGGGGACTGGGAGGGGAGGGGGAGGAGTGGAATGATAAGACATCAGGGAGGGAGGGGGGGAAAGAGGGGGATTAACATCTGTAACGTAGCACGAAGATGTAATTTATTTTTTCTCTGATGTCCGTGGAATCATTTTTTGAAAGGAGAGAGAGGATTGAGAGAGACGGCGAGAGAGAGCCTCCAAGACTTCTGAAGAATCGCATTCGGAATTAACAGGATGCCCAATTACTGTGCGCTCTTTCATGGAGGCATTAAGTCTGATTAGTCGCTTTGTGGGAACTTTAAATTCTCAATTATCACTCTCCGATTGAAGGCGGTGATGTGCTAGAGCTATTTCCCTAATTGTTTCAGCCTCGACATGTCGCCTCAAACACCCCTTGTAAGTCAGACTAAAACTTTTTCTCTCCTCAGATTCCATGGAAGTGAAGCCCATTATGACCCGTAAACTCAGGAGACGACCCAACGACCCGGTTCCCATCCCTGACAAGAGGAGAAAACCTGCTCCTGATATCCTTATCAAACCCCTTTCCCTCCTCTCTGAAGACATTTATGCTTCTGCATTTCTGGGTTGCTGCCATAGCACTTAGTAATGTCTGAGGAACCTGCCCTAACATTCTCAAATGAATAGCTTTGTTTGTTTTCATTCAAGGAAATTGTGCTATTTGCTGCCAAGTCAACAATATCATAATCAGTGTTGATTGTGCTTGTGCTTGATGGATAATTGCATCTCTATGAAAATAACCTTTTCTTTTATCATCTCACACATTTCATATGGTCAGTGTGCTTCTTGAGGAAAAGAGGCAAGTATTCTTGCAAATCAACCGGTGAATGCTTGATTGTACCATTGAAGCCGCACACATTTATTCTGTTGATAATTACAGCCTATGTTCATAATGCCTCTTTGAATTCCCACCCACACAGTTCTGGGCTGTCAGTCATAGTGCAGTCACTGATAGGGATCAAAATCCTTTCATATCATTTCATTTTTCTTTTTCTTAAATGTAATGTTTTTTTCTTGATGGTGGTATTAATAGGGAAAGTATCGACCTTAACTCTCAGCACCTCAGTTAAACTATTTGCTAACAGAAGAGCAGATTATGGAAGATCTGCGAACACTAAACAAGGTGGGTGGAAGACAGATGCATTTAGTCAACTGTCATGGTGACTAAATGTTTGTTTTTTGTTTGTTTATTAGCCATATCTAAATCATTGTCACTATGATGGAGTGATGGGCAAAACACTTCTGCATTCCTCCCTGCATTCCAGTCTTGTTTTATTTAGTTATAGTTTTATAACTTTTGTATTCTTGGTTTAATACGTTTGTACATTTTTTTAACTTTTGCACAGCTTTAAATCCTACAATTACTGGTGTAACTGAATTTGTATTTCTTTACAGTTGAAGTCACCAAAGCGACCTGGTAAGACATACTTATAATATACATTAATATATTCATGTGCATGCATTACATTTTTTTTTTTGTGTGTGTGTTTAACATAATGCATACCTCGCATGTACAGGATTATGGATGACCATGTTCAGGTAGCAGAAAACAATGCACGGTCGAGGTGGTAATGCAGCCACGATGCAAAGATGAAGTGTATTATTATCTTACACCTCGAACCCTGTGTTCATTATCCTGCTGATACCATGGTTGCCACCCTTGCGTTTTGTCAATTTGCAGAAATAATCTCCATGTTTTGACCCATAAGCGGACTTGTTTGTAGGACGACTTCCACCACACATTGAGTTTAGTGTTAAAAAACAAAGATTACATTGATGACCACAGACAATACTTTAAGTACAGCTCTTTATTCATAAACAAGAGTGTATCAGTGACCTCAAAATCAAAAACCTTTTTGCCAGCGCCTAATATAGACAGATGCAATTCTAAAAAAGACAGACATTGATTGATCAAGTTAAAAGTAAGCCAGGTGCAGTAGAACCATTCAAATAAGCAATTGTATCCATGTTGCAGTTCTAACATGAAGCAGCAGGGCTGGTATGCATGTCATTCTTCTGGGCATATTGAATTTAAGCTGGTTTTGCCTGACTTGTATCACTGCCCCCGATGTGTGATGTACTTTCTGTGCGTTAATCTTGCTTTCTGGTTGTCCTCCCTGTTTAGTCTCCCCCTCGTCTCCTGAACATCTCCCCACCGTCCCCATGGAGACCACAGTGCAGAGATACGAAGCACGGATAGAGGAGGGAAAGCTCTACTACGACAAAAGATGGTACGTAAAGCCTGTTTGGCCTGATCTCAGTGTTTCTGAAAAGGTGCAGTCCTCGATGCTGGCGAAAGATTGTTGATATTTCAACTCAACAGCCAATCAAATTCACCCCTCCCTTCAGTGCTCCTGAAGCAACGTTGTAGATTGGCTGGAATAGTCATTTGCTCTGTCTGAGCCACTATGTTCGTTACGAGCACTAGAGCTTTTTTTGAGCGCACACACATAATGGACACACATATGAGGAGACATTCGCTGAATTTGACTAAGTGTATTGGAATACAATCGAGAGCTTTACCTTTTAAAGGGTGGTAGTGAATACAGCACTTTACCCTACTTCTCGGCGTGCTTTTATTCACTCATGAAAGTTTACAGTTGTGACTGTCCTATGCAATATAGACTGCTCAGCTTAAATGTTTGATCTGTTGTTTTACGCAGCAGTTCCATTCTTCAGCCACTAGGTGATACCATTTCTCTTTGAAGTTTTCTATTGAGGCCTTCAGGAAAATCTTATATTATATGCAAATAGCCTGTGCAGTCCAGCTGAAATGTCTTCTAGACACCAAAGGTTTCCCCCCTCCCCTTAAGTATGTTCCATTAGAAGTCATACTTGTAATAGCCAACAGCACTCTTCCGGTGGTAGAACATGCCCTAACAGCTGTGACAGAAGGACCTTCGTGCCTGATTTCACAAAATTCCTTGAAATTGAGCTACAGTAGGCGTCATTGCATTGACCATCCCCATCACAAGTGTCACAAACAGATTAGCTGGTTTTCTGCTTTGGCAGTCACGTATGCGCATGTGTTTGTGTTTGTGTTTGTGTGTGTGTGTGTGTGTGTGTGTGTGTGTGTGTGTGTGTGTGTGTGTGTGTCGGTGGCCTTTGGGCACAGAAGGCAAAGCCTGGCACTCATCACAGTCATTCCTTTGAAGCTGAAGACACAGGCCTTTTATTTATTTATTTATTTATTTATTTATGTATTACCAACTGAAGGAAATGTGGTTGTCTCTAGCGTGCGTACAGGCTGTGAGGCCAAGTTGAAGTGCTCTTCTGCATATCACTGCCGGGTACCTGCTGGCTGATGAGCTGAACCGGGCGGGGGCAAGGAAAAGTAGTTGCCACAGGCAGACAGCAAGTAGATTGCGCCTCCATAACTCCCTCTTTAGAGCGATTACTTTTTTTTTTTCCTTCTTTTTTTTTTTTAAAAGCCCGCCTCAAGTCAGACAGCCAAGTGTTTGAGCTCTCTGCGGCCTCGAGGGTTTGAGGAGACCTGCCTCACATCTCAGCTCCAACGATTTTCTTATTTTATCCCTCTCTCTTTTTTTCTTTCTGTCTGTGAAGAGGACCCGGGTAGAGGTTGACTCTGGATGGATCGGGTCCCGATGTGCCGCTGGTCCGCCCCACAGTTGGCGGCCATCTATGGCGAGATTGTAACAAACAGCCGACACTTCAGCAGCACATTATAGCAGCTTGAGAGGAGCTCTTGAGCTCTTCAAATGAAATCTGTCTCACATATTCTTAGTGGGCTGACATGTGGCGCTGAAGATTACCTGCATAATTTGCACTTTGAAATTGGCCGCAGGCCTGAACAATGTAGGTTCAAGGTGACTACGATGCCCCCCCCCCCCCCCCAATACCTGAAAGCACACAGTTGATTCCCGCAGTTTGTTACGGTTGAGTTTCCTGAGAATGCCTTTTTTTTTTTCATCTAAGTGGCTTTGAGACAACTTTAGTCCAGTGTTAAAGATGAAAATATTCTATTAAAGCAGCAGTAAGGAGTACTAAACTCCTGAACTACTGAAAAGGCATGCACAATCCTTACAAACGGCAACAGCAGCACATTTGGCACTGGTAAAGGGCTTGCTAGCATGCTAACTCATGTCTTTTGGCAATGTGCTATGAAAGCTTTTCACATTTTTGCAAGGCGGTCCGACCCGGACCACAGAACTACGTGGTGTATAGCCTAGGTGGCTAGTTGGAATGACAGATGTGTCGATCTGCCCCTTTACATGACCATATACCATGGAAATTAATTTGAAGATGATGCCAGTACAAGCTTATAAAAACATTCTTCAGAAATTGGCAAAGTTGCAAAAAGTTGTTGTTGTGTCCAGTCTTTAAGAGTGGTGTTGCCTGTGTTTGACAAGTTCACACTACTCTAGCGGGTGCGTCACTACTCTCTCCCCATTAGCGCTGTTTCCACTGGATGCCAGTGTGTGTGAGTCAGACATGTTCTGTGTCTGACTCACACAATTTCATTAGATAAGATGTGTCATTTAATGTTGATTTCAAAGTGCTGGCATCAGAACCACAAAACAACCTGGCTCGGTCTGCATTTCTCAAGATGGTCAGTGACCAGCAGTTTGTATATCAGTTGTGTGCATGGCTAGTATTCATGGTAGGCTGTGTTTTTCTTCCCTTACTCTCCCAGGTACCACAAGAGCCAGGCCATTTATCTGGAGTCAAAGGAGAACACCAAGATCAGCTGTGTCATCAGTTCCATTGGCGCTAATGAGGTAGGCAGCTGAGCGATTTGACCAACGCGAACAGGAAGGATTTCTGTTTAATTCCTTTCTGAAGTTCATTGCTTTTACTGTAAGTGGCTAAACAGCTGTTAATATTAAAACACTGGGATTGTTTTTTTGAACATACTGGTGTTCAAACGTCACATCTACAACATTGCAACGTCGTCCACTTCAAATCTACAAAAGGTCCCTTCCTTGCATACCAGCTGATCTCTAGCAGCAGTGCTATAGCAGAATTGTTGAATTCTGTGATCCAATCTCACAAACCCTTTTTATTCTTTGATTCTTTAACTTTTCTTTCAGATCTGGGTGAGGAAAACAAGCGACAGCACGAAGATGCGAATTTATTTGGGGCAGCTACAGAGAGGAGCGTTCGTCATCCGTCGCCGGTCGGCAGCATAAAAATCCACCGTCCTCAGCCTCTCTCCTTCATCTCCCCCTCCCTCCTCCCCTCTTTTCCTCCTGTTCCATTCCCCTTGTTAAATGCTCCGATCCTTCGGTCTTCGAGCGTGGCTCCCTCCGTTTCATCTCTCCTTTGCGTTTTTCTCCACCCTTACTCTGTGCCTGAGGTGGGCTTCTTCTGCCAAGCGACCCCTCTTTCAACCCACCCCTTGTTCAGTAGCAGAGGAGAGGGAAAAAACCCACCACCGCACGCCAGCGACAACTATTTTCCATTTACCTTCCCCCCCCCCCCCCCCCCCCTCCCATTTGTGTACTTTTTATCTCTTTGGCCTTTTTTCTCTTAAGAAGGGAGGAAGTCTTGCAAAATCCATCACTGTTTTATTTTTTTATATTTCTGTGGTTTTCTTGGTCAAGATGTGCAAATACAATACAAAAAGACATGCAAGATATATTTTCTCACAACCTTTAGGTCCTAATTCATGCCAATTTTTTTTTCTTTTTGTAAAAAGCATTTAAGTAGGAGCAGGTTGTGGATTATGGAGGGAGTGGCATTGTGTAAAAAGTTGTATATATATATTTTCTGAGTGTACATGAGTGCAGCTGTCCATGGTCTTTTTTTGTTTCCAGCCAGATGATGTTCTTGGCGGCTAGGCTCAATCATGAATGTGGACAGTTTACAAGTGACGTTTGTGTTGTGTCCCATTTATTAAAGAATTTGGCTTACCTTTTGTCTGTCATTCTTCATTTTTGGCTGGGAGTAATTCTTCATCCCTGTGCTTTCACTTCTTTTGCTAATTTAACACACCGGTAGGCTCGTTCACTCTGTTATGTTATTGTATTTCAGCGAGCCATTCCTCTCACGAATTGACACCGATATCTAATCATATTTTTTTTTGACCAATTTTGTGAGTTGTGGTAAATTGCCATTCCCATTCCGCGGCTTGTCGTTTCCTCCCCTTTCTGGCTGCATACACAGAAACGCTTTCTCCTCTCCAGCTTGTGTTAGGCCTTATGTCACCTTCCCTGCAGAAGTTAACAAGCAGTTGGCCTGCCCCTAATGATGCTACCTGTCAGACTAGGTGCCAATTGTTTTCCTGTTGCACAGAGATTGCAATGCCTCATTGTTGTTTGTGAGTCTCGGATGCATTTGTACCATTTTCTTTGAGCATCAGTTTCAGACTGGAGTCAGTGGTGCTCCTCAGGCTTTCCAGTTGGCCAGTGGTCTGTGGTTGCAACACTCATTTGTAGGCATGGTCTTAATGACTACAGAAAACTACCCTGCTGTTAACACTCAGTTTGTCAGCGATATAAATCAGTCTTTTAATATTTGCATTCCAAAGAAAACTTTTTTTGAAGGTAAATGTCTGAGAGGACTGTTAAAGCAATTGTGCAATGCTATGTGAAGAGATATTTCTTTTTCCAAATGTACAATTGATAAAAGAACACTTCAAATAGAAATATGTATAATGCTCTTATTTTAAGACTCTTACCTATCACTAATGAATGCAGTAATTAACAAATCATTGGGCTCTGCATAGATAAACCAGTAATGCAAAATCTGAGGTTTAAAGATTATTAAGGTATTCAAATTGATTGTATTTTTACTTATGAGAAGTTTTTGTTGTAGCCTACATTTCATTACTTAGTAAGACCAAACCATTACCTTCAGAATTGACAAACACTAATTAAAATGAAATGCTCTAGTTCATGCTTATGAATGTTAACTACTACTTAATGCAAGGTAATCCAAATGTAATGAAATATATTCGTATCACAAAGATAACCCTTTTAAAATACTTTCAGAGAGATCATCACTGCCCTTAATTTATAAATACGGATTTAAATCGATAGTTACACCCTGAGTGTTTCTTGACTTTGCCAAATGTTTCATCACCTTGCTTATCTCCTCGCATCATTTTCTGTGCATACCTCCAACTTTCCATCCATCATCCTTTCATTGTCAGGTGGTCATAATGGGGTTCTCTCTGACTTCTTCTTCAGACATGTCTTAATTGACTCAAGTTTTGTGTCCCTCTGCCTTGTCAAGTGTAAACAGACAGAGGCCAGCCGATCCTGTCAGAGTGTTCAGCTAAGTGTGGATGTCTTTGACTACTATGGGGTGTATCTGCATTCCATTTGTAATGTTTCGATGGCCGCCGACAATGACATGGGTGCGGGGTCAGCACATTTGATGATTGAGGAAACAAATACTGTCGACACTGAATGAGGGGATAATGGGAAACTAATGAAAGAGCACTGGAGTGCTCTGTTAACGTCTTGTTTTACAGACCCTAAGGGTAATTGGCAAAGATCTTAAATATACATAAAAAAGAAAAAAAGATTGAATTTCATTTTACATATTATGATCTCAAAAACCATGCAACTACAGTGCTTTTTCTAGCTTTGTAAGCAACAGCATCATACATAACTGCATAAACAAACTGCCCTGCCTCCAAAGCAGCATGTAAACTGTACGAAAGGAAATGGCACTCGGTTCAGGACACTGGTTAGAGCCAACCCGAGGACCGTCATACCAAAGTACCATGTATTGGTTACTGAAATGTGATGCACTTATTCAAAGGCTGTGTGAGAAATTGTTCCAGGATACCAGCTGGTTTTCCTTTCAATTATCCAAGACTACTTTGAAGTTTCATCCTCCTTAATCAGTTCTACATCTTCCTGGGAGGCATTGGCCCTTGCATTTATCAACCAGCATTAAAGCTGCAAGCTGCTCAGGAATCTCAGCTGGGGGTTTCAGCGGATGGACACCCACGAAACCAGGTCTCGCTCCATGTTTACATTGTTGTGGGGTTTATCTCCGTGTGGCAGGCAAGTTCGCTGTAAATCGTCCCCGCCGAGACGTCACGGCTGACCTCAGCTCAGATTCCACTCAAGCGGACCATGAAGCCAGAGAGCTTCAGTGATCGACTCATGTGTGGCACAGTGCAATCAGTCTAGTCTGTCTAAAACCAGATGCTTTTATTATATGGACTCGCAAATGAATGGTGAGGTTCATCTCATTCTTTGTGATAAGTGATTTCTTGTGGATTTCTTTCATTTTTACAACATCAACATTTTGATTTGAGCTCCACCACTTACTGACCTCAGCATGAATTTGTTCTGAGAGATTGGCTTTCGCTTTGTGCAATGCTGCAGAGACTCCCACCCTTTGAAGGATGTTGATTATAGTACTTGTCAGTCGCAGCATTTGATTTTTCTTTACAATATCCACACTCTGCCCTGGAATTGAAATTATTAGATCGTTGTGAGGGGTGTTCTAAAAGGCAAATGTGACTGGCTTGTTAAAATTCCGTGTACACCTTTGATGTGTCAACTCAGATGACTGTAAACATAACAACAAAATATAACAACATAAATCAGATCTTAGTAGTCATAGGTAGAGTGTAGAAGCAGTGGTGACCATAAGCTTGTATCTGTCTTTTGATGAATACTGAAAAAAGCATTACGAATTATTGATGTTTATTTGACAGAGGCTCAGACGTTTGTTAGATACTGTGCTTGTAAACTAGATGGCACGCAAGTTGACTTTATGGATAGATAGATCTTTTGGAAGTATTTTATTATGAAGTCACACACATCCTCAAATAGGAGCTCCTTTCATCAGATTGTTGGTGGGGCTCTTGATGACAGAAGTGTGAGTAATGCAAAGGAAGGGTCCCCATCAGTCTATATGAAACTATCCCCGATTGGATCGCTCCCCTTGTTTAAAGGGCAATCATTAGCTCCAAATGCTCTCAATCTGGGCTACGAAAAAGGAAGGTCAGAGAAAGTTATGAATAAATAACACAACACATCTGGCTTCATCCATGAGGGAAGTGGAGACACAACAATCACAGTATGAATAATTCAATAAACAGAGCCAAATCAGGCCAGCAGGCGGCTTCTCTCTCTGTTGCTTGGCAGCGAGATGTGGGTGATAATGCTCTCGTCTGTTTTTTTTATTTTTTGCAAAAATGTAATTGTTCAATCTGTCACCAAAATTTCAACATGGAAATGCTGACATTTCAAATGCTTTTGCTTGAAAAAAAAAAGTTTTTTTTTAAAATGTTTTCAAGCAGAGTATTTCTCATTCAGTCTTATCTCCCTCAAGCATGCTCTCATGGTCTACAAATGTTTCTTAGCATGGAAACCTCAAGAATGATTTCCTCCCAGAAACAAAGTGTAACTTGGTTCATCTAACAGAGCTGTATATCATGGGCGTGGGGTGACATCATGCCATCACTACATTATCCACACCTCTGTCGGGTTGTTTGCTTTGCTAAATCAATGTTCTCCACAACTACATCAAAGGAAATCTGTCTTTTTCATGTGATTGGTCAGAAACGTGTTTAAACGGCACTCGACGACTTGCTTGGTTTCTACATCATTTAAGTAAAAATACTGACTTCTGCATAGATGCTCTTGATCTTTTGCTCTGCTTTGGGTGCATTACGCCTGGTCTTTATTTCCCATTTAACAGCATACAACCTGAGCGCCCTTGAACATGTCTTTCAGTAGAATTAGACAATGAATGAGGTGACTTTTTCCCTTCTGAATAGATTTTTTTTTATAACAAAAATCAGCCTTATAAGCTGAGAGGGCTAGAAGGACACCTAAACCCCCACATCTCCCCCGTGGGACAGAATATTTCCTTGTCTCCATATTTGATTTGTCATACCCTTCTCCATATCATCTCATCTTTTATTTAGGTGCTGATGGAGATCTCCTGTATTCTCCAGGCAGAAGCCGTGGGGTATAGTGTCTTGATATAGGCCGGCTTGAGAGTGACTGTGGACACTTTTCTTTCAAATAGCTTTTTTAACAGACAGGGTGTGACAGAAATGCCACTGTATTAAATTACCCAAGCATGACGGAAGTCATAATATTATCAGCTCCCCAGTTTTATTATAAATACTTTATGACTGTTTTCTAAATCTAGGTTTTTTTTTATATTGTATTGTTTTTTTATATTCTCCTCAACAACATTGTTGTTGTATTTACAACTCTCTCAGCCGCAGGCTAAACCAAGTAAGAATTCTTAGGAGAGCGAAAAATGATCTTTATTTTTCCGCTGTTAATGAAATACATGAAAAATAAAGGAACCCTTGGTGAGATCTGTAGGATTGTGACAAATTAAATTTCTGTTTGCTCGTCCGGGTGATTTACCGGCCGTTATTTGTAATCTGGCGTGGATCCCTCTGCAGAACTGCAGCCGAGAGCGATGGAAGCATGGCTGCAGATCGATCGATACAGCGGAGCTCCGCTCCCTCATCTGTGAGGGCCGGAGCATTAATGTAGAGCATTCACCGCTCTCTGTTTTCAGCTCTTTCGCTGCGACAGGGCCACTGAATCAATTTAGTGTCCTCGTAGGCTCTCCGTGCTTTAAATCAGTTTACGACTCAAACCCGTCCTTGGCCTGCGAGATACGACAGGTTCATCATTCAAATCTGGGGGGGGGGGGGGTAAAAAGCAGTCAAGATAAATGGGCGTTTTCTTTAAATGTGGAGTGAATACAATCAGGAAGCATATGCAAGTACACAGTCAGACAAAATACTTCACAGCAGATTAACAGTGCATTAAATTCAATGTCTTCCATACATTAAACCTTTCACAGACGGTTGTTTAAAACGTAGTTTTGCATATATAATTCGCAATTTTTCGTACGTCATTCTTAGGGCATGATAAAATCCCAGTCCTGCACAATATTTCTGTGCATTGCATGCATTTAGTTTGACTCGTATTGCAATTTCACTGGCCCCCAAAACAATTGACTTTATCCCAAACACCTGAATAAAAAAAACAGCTGCGTCAGACCGAGTGGTAGTTCATGTCTGTCCGTTGGAACTGAACTGAAGATCTGCTGCACCGGTCATTGAGGTCGGGCCAGTCTGACTGGACTCTTGAGCTCATGCAGCATGAGTGTCAGGCTTTCCACTGGCATCCCTCCTAAAGCCCCAGAAGTTGTCCTGCCAGTGGGACCTTCAGATCCAGTAGCACACATAGACACAAACACATAGGCGGAGATCCCGGGGGGGACAGGGGGGACGTGTCCCCCCCTACCATAAAGTTGTCCCCCCCAACAGTCATTGTAAACACAAATAAATCATTTTAAAATAATATAGTAATTAGGGTGACCAGACGTCCTCTTTTACCCGGACATGTCCTCTTTTCGAGACCTAAAAAATGCATCCGGCAGGGATTCCTAAATCGTCAAGGATTTTGCCTCGTCGGATATTTGTGTTTCTCTGGGTCTTTCACAAGCTAGTTATTACGCCCTTCCCTTACGTTCCACCTTCTTGCGCGAGCTCTGACTGTAGAGAAAACTGTCATTGGTCGACCGCCTTCTCAGTGTTGCCAGATAATTATCCTCCAAATACGATAATTTTGAGCCTTTGGTAAGATACTTCTCCATTTCCAATCTGGCAACACTGCCGGCACCTTGCCGCCTCCCCTAGTTGCATTGTGTACATCTGCATGTGAAAAAGATGTCAAAACTTTGTCACAAGGGATGGGCAGGGGCGGGGTCAAATCTGGTCACCCTACTTGAAATTCATCATCTTTATTCTGCAAATAAAAGTGTTAGCTAGCTCTCTCGCCCTGCAAGGTAGCAAATGCAGTACGAGGACAGCGTAGAGAGAGAGGGGGATAGGGCCAGACAGCAATTTTTGTGTCCCCCCCCCCCCCCAGGAATTACTCTCTGAAATTTTACCGTGTATTGTCCCCCCCTACAACGAAATGGGATCTCCGCCCCTGCACACACACACACACACACACATTTACATTTAGTCATTTAGCAGACGCTTTTATCCAAAGCGACTTACAATGTATACACATTGTACATTTACACTGATGGCACACTGCACATCAGGAGCAATTAGGGGTTCGGTGTCTTGCTCAAGGACGCTTCGACAGTGGGAATCGAACTAGCAACCTTCTGGTAACTAAACGACTTCTCTACCTCCTGAACCACAGTCTTCATCCACATAGATAAACGTGCACACACACATAGACGTGTACACACACAGACACACACACGCACACACACACACACACACACACACATACATAGACATGCACATACACATACACACACACACACACACACACATACATAGACATGCACATACATACACACACACACACACACACATACATAGTCTTGCACATACACAGACACACACACACATACTCCCTACCACCTTCTGTGAACACATTTCTGTCTATGTCTCTTCTATCTCTGTCTAGGACTGGCTGCTAATCATTTCATGGAGGGACTGGAGAGCATTTCAGTCGTTAGACTCAAAGGTAATTACACCAGTAACAGATGTAACATGTTTCTGTTGTTTCTTCATGTTTCTATGCTGAAATACAGTGTGTTTATAAATGTTTAGTTGCGGATTCCTAAATGAAAAGAGAGTCAATGGTACAGAAATGAAGGCCTAGTTGGCAGTCCCTCACCTGCTCATGGTTTTCAACCCCATCCCCACCCCCTTTACCTTCACAACATGTCTATGATGGCATCCGCTTCCGGCACACACTTAAAGACCTCCTGACACACACACACACACACCACACACACACACACACACACACACACACTTATGCACCCCCACCCTCTTACATCATTCTAAGATGCTGGAGCTGTGACCCAGCATACCCCTTTCACTCACTGCCATGGATACATCATTTCTTCTTCCATTACCTTTACATTAAAATTACTTTCAATTAAGGTTGCCATGACAACTACAGCGATGGATAATGACATTCTGACATGCTATTTATTTCGCCAAAGCTGTTCTCCAGGTTTCTATCATTTTGTCTCACATATTTTGTCATGCCAGTCATATTCTTTCAGACATGCGTGTTCTTGTAAATCTACTGTGAAGTCTTCCAGCACCTCTATGCATGTTAGCTCGTCAGTATTTTGATCCTGTTATCCTTGCATGCTCAAATTCTTTCCCATTTTGAGCTGAGATGAATGCAGAGCAGGCGACCATCAGATGAGGCAAGAGAATGAGATGACTTTACTTGGCTGTCTGCCTCTTCTGTTCAATTTGTCATTTTCAGTAAAGCACTGTATTTGTTTCCATTAGGGGCTTTTACAATTGCCCCCTTTTTACTTCAGCGTCCACAAACTGATGTCTGGCAACAGACTACGCCTGAAGATTGGCTTGCTAGCATTCGAAACTATTTTCCAAGACAAGCGGGTGGCTATTAGATGGAGGAAGATGTGGCAGTCGTTATTAATGTGTTTTTGAAAAGTGCTAAACGTTATGGATGAAGACTGTTATTAGTTGTGTCATAATGCAGACATCTGCCGCTGTCATAACAAGTGATTAGACTTGTAGCAAAATGTGTTTCCTAGCTTCCAGTCACACCCCTGTCTATTTGTGCAACACTGATTCTGACAATGTCTGTGTTCATTGAGGGAAGGGGACAGCATTGCCAAGAGCTGAATGACTGAAATATAGGCTGTGGAGGTGGCAGAAGAACATATGCTTTTGATTTAGGTTTACATTCAGAACAATTACAATTACATTTCATGTGACGGACACACAACAGTGTTATACTAGTAGTCATATGCAGTATAATGATGCTTGATGTGCATTTGAAACAGCATTGTACTTCCATCATGACAAGTGAACGGTGTCTTTTCTTTGGTTAGAGGTATGCTGTTAAACCTTACAAGCACCAAATAGAGGTTGGTAGAGAAAGGGGAGGGAAATCTTTATGTAACTCGTCTCGTATGCAAGTGATTAGTCACACGTGGAATCAAATGTAAGGTAAGATGAGGATGAGTGAGTTAGGTGAGGTCATCCTTAACTGGCTTATCAGGGTGGAAACCCAAAACAAATATCGTTTTAAGTGGGATGATTAAGGGAGTTAATCTTAATCCTAATCTTAGGCTGCATTTCATCTAAATTTAAAAGGGAATCTTTTACAGACAGTTGTGACTCCTATACTTGGATAGTTGACCGACTCTATAGAGACTGGAGATTACGGACCAATTACATTTTTTTTGAGGTTAGTGAATAAAACAACAAGTTAATAAAGATGTAACTTGTGTATGTAATCAGGTCACTTAACTATAAACGACAGTGCCTGTTTTAACTTTGAATTAAATGTAAGAACAGGCTTTAAAGAATATAACCCAAAACAAACTAAGAGGGTTAATACAAAGTAAGAAAATACTAATGAAAGTATGAAACATCATTGTTTGTCAAAGGTATTTCATTAAAATTTCTCATTTTCTGTGTACATGCTCACCAACAGTAATGTGTATAAGCTACATGAAGATTCACACACACACACACACACACACACACACACACACACACACACACACACACACACACACACACACACACACACACACACACACACACACACACACACACACACACACACACACGCACACACTGGCCAGTCTCTTTCTTGACAGTTTAACAATGATCACCGTAATGATAAAATATGTGACATCATATAAAGCAGAATGATGCATAACTCAAGCTGCCTGCCCACTATCATCAATCCACAGTTCCATGCCTCTGATTATGGAGGTTGTCTAAAATATGGATGAATTTGATCTCTTTTCGCCTAATTCTGCCAATGTGCAAACCCTTTCTGAAGTCAAGCCTCTGTCTCTCTGTCTGTCTCTCTGTCTGTCTCTCTGTCTGTCTGTCTGTCTGTCTGTCTGTCTGTCTGTCTGTCTGTCTGTCTGAATGGATTTTTGACAATTACGTAAATGCAGAATCTCTCCTCTTCTTGAGATAAACCCACAGGTTTTCAATTGAATTTAAAGTAGGTCAGGGGACTGGGATGGCCATGACAAAAGCTTGATTTTGTATTAATTTACCCGTTTTGGAGTGGATTGAGTGAATGTGTGATTTTGGATTGAAGTTTTAGCTTCTTGGAAGTGGCAGCCAGATTCGATTTATAATCAACTGGTACTTCCTAGAATCTGTAATACTGTGCATGGGAACAATACTGCCTGCTAACTGTTCATATGGGCATTTTAAGTCCAGCAGTTATTTTCTTGTATCCATTCCCTGCCTTGTGCAAGTCAACACACTTTTGCCTTATTACAATGGAATCTCTCCTCTTGAATGGATGACTAAGAGACTTGGGCCCTGTGTCACCACATTTTCCTACCCCAGTGAAACAGGAAATCATAGTTGACTGCTTAAAATTTATTTTAATAGGATTTACTTAAGCCAACTTAAAATTAGTTAAATATGAATTGGATCATACTTTATTTATGTTTCCTTAATTTAAATTTCAATGGGTGCCAATAATTGTGACATGTAATTTGGTTTTAAAAATGTTTTTTTTTTCCCACTAATGTTTGCTTTATTATCAGACTAAACCTACCTCAGATAAAGGTATTTACAGGTAATAACATTTTCAATATAATATTAAGATTAATAAAGTGAATGTTTTATAAGCCTTTTCAATCATCTTCATCAAATAATAAATCTATCTATCTTCTCTTATCTTTCCGGTTTGTTTGTTTACTTAGAGTATGTATATTAATATTTTAGGTAAGGATTCCCAGCTATAGCTTGTAATTCCCAACTAAGCAAGTGTAATACTTTCGTCTGCAGCTTCGTTTAGTTTAGCTTAGCTTTGCTACGTTTCCGTTGCATTTGGTGTCTTCTTGTTATTTAAACAAATGATTCACTGTTGAGATGCTGTGCCCTTTTTATATCACTCATATTGACAGTATTTGTTTACATTTCTAACCAGGCCTTCACTCTGAGGATGATGAAGGTAAATATGAACTAAAACAAAAACAACTCCTGTTTTTGATTTTCCACGCAAAGAGATGAAAGAGGACTGTTTGTCTCCTCAAATGTGGAAGATGCCTTTCATCTCTTGTGTTGTGTTTCAAAAAGGGCGGAGAAAAGACGAGAAACCACTGACAACAGAACAAACTAGTGACAATGGAGTTTTGTCTCAAGAACACTTTGCTAAATGCCTACATGTTGTATAGTTCAAGAATGTAAGAACCTTCATCAGGATTAGTGCAGTGTGCTACGGTCAAACAGTATATATCACAACTTCAACTTGCAGATGAGATAATGTTAGAGGATAAAGGAAGCACATAAATACAATAGAGAAAGAGCAAAGGAGAGCAGGCAGTTTTTCAGACTCCGGCACCGTCCAACAATTCCTCTCTGGTCCAGCCCAGCTCAGCTCAGCTCAGCTGCGGAGGCTGATGTGACTTTGCTATCTGAGGTCAGACGCTGAACAGCCTCTGGATCAGCGTGGTGTTAAGAGCCGCCTTGGCACGGGCCTGAGTCTGACTGAGATGTTCAAAGTCCGTTTGCACAATGTGTTTCTCCCGCCACGAGGCTGCCAGGCCTGATAAAAGTGCTTATGTGTGGCATGAGGGGGGCTTATGGGCTTGCTGCTGTTTGGACAGCGCAAAAGCTACACATCATCCTGGGGGAAATCCTGCTAATATGATAATATAATAATTTTTTCTTTCTCTTTCACCCGCACTCCCTCCCTTCTCCCTTTCTGTAAACAGCATCAATATTGTTATTCCACACCTGCTGTTAAGTAATCCCTTCCTGCAAAATTCAATGAGCAAATGCCAGTTTTTTGTTTGCTCTCATTAGTTCATTGTGACCTGCTCCATTTTTCTTTGTTTTTTAATTTGTTGGGCTAATCTATGTAGAATGCTGGGGTTCCCAGTCGGGCAGATTTGTGAGCTTACAGGGTGTTGATGTGATAAGGTTGGGTCATTCTTAGCCTTCTTCTCTCTTCTGGGGATATAAAGTAGCATCTTCAGGTGACTATGGGGTCACACAAAAGAACAACGTACTCCACATACCTAATGTAGTTTGTACATACTGATGGTATGACTATATAGTGAGCTCCCAAATCATTCCCTACACATTCATACATACTTTTGTAATTTTAGGTCTCTCATAGCAATTTTTTTTGTCAGACGTCTCTTACTCTGAAAATGAGGCAGCAGTGATGTCCACTGAAATATCTGCTCCTCTGTGGCAGTCATTCGACTTGGAGGAACTTATCTTGTGCAAGTGGAGGCTGCGAGGACAAAACACAGGGATAATGGACTTCTTTTGTTCTCGTCGTATCTCTCTTCATCGCGATTCTAACACTGACCTGGCCCAGATGTGGCCCGGATAGGGTCCAGACAAGGCCCAGATGTGTTCCAGATTTGGATGCTATCGGAGAAGTCCCTTGTGCCGTCCCAGCTTTTCAGATGTTGGCTCTGTTGCGTTTTTAAACGTAAAAAAAATTGCTCTCGTGTTGAGGGCATAAATGCTGGTATCTAAGACTGTAAGTGTGCTGTCACCTCCTTCCTCAAACGTTCACACACACACACACACACACACACACACACACACACACACACACTGAATACAACTTTTTGCGTCACTGTTTGGGGGAGGTTGTGGACGAAAATGAAAGGAAGAAAAAGAAATCGCCCTGTCACAGCTTGAAACCTTAATGAGGCAAGAACCTAGGAGAATGATCGCTGAGGACATTGCATGGAGAATAATCAAGTTGAGCTGTGCAATCTCAATTGTTTCGGGGAGTGGGATAAAGCATAATGATAGCACTTTTATGGAAATACAAAGGGAAGGCCTGTGTCTTCTTGTTGCAGAGAATACCTTATCAGCATGGCTGGTCTTGTGATTTGTTTTTCTTGTTCTCTTTGCCAAGGCTATTTCTCATGGTGGGTTTCTCTGTGTGGAGCCCCACAGTGAACCGTTATCCTATTTATAATCGTTTCTTAGTTTTGCAAACGCAGCATGCATAGTCATGTAGAGATCTAATTTAGTGTGTAATTGTTTTGGAGGTCGTCTGAATGACTCACTGGGTCATTCTTTTGCTTTGGTATTCACAGATAGCACATGCATGTCATAGTTTTGGTATGTGTTATTCTTCTTCTTCTTGTCATTATTATTATTATTATTATTCAGAAAAATAATAAGAAGAAGAATTATTACTCAGGTAAAAGAAAAGCATTAACCTCAACACTGACATTTAAGGCCATCAAAGCTTCATTCTTCTCCCTGAGCTTTCGTGTTGCCGCGGCCTTTCAAAAATCCATTATCTCTATCAACTTTTCAAACTTCACATTTCAGAGACCGCTTACGACTCACTCCTAAAGCAAAGCCCGAGTAGAACATAACAGGTAAAATGCTGCACAGATTTTTCTCTTGAAATTGTCATCATCATCAAGGTAAACACTTGTGTGATGTGTATTTATCTGGTGTATTTTATTGAAAAGGAAAATAATCACTTGGATCTCGAAGCCCTTTGTCTCCAGTCACTCCTTTAATTCATTTTCAAATGACCTGTCATAAAAAAAAAACGTCAAAAGGCGTAGTTAGTCACAACGCAAAACCTTTTAGGAAGTAATTATTTTGAAATACAAATTCGTCATGCTCTCTGCCATTTATATTTGAAACACAAGTGTGTGACAGGGCTGAGAATATTATTATTATTATTAATGAATGTATGTATTTATTTATGTATTATTATTATTAATAATAATAATTATTATTAATTATTATTAATAATAATAATAATGATAATAATAATAATGATAATAGGTACCTAATATTGTCTCTTTAAATGTTTTCATTAGGCTAGTATTACTGGCTTTTTTATGTTATTTTTAATCTGTTTTCTACTGTAATGTCTAATAACATTCAGTAGCAGAGGAAGGTCTGCCACAGTCCTGAAAAGTATATTCTGTACAACTGATTTTCAGAGTTCTCTACAGGTTCTCTACAGTTCTCTACTGAGCATTTCTCAGGTGTCTGTGGGTGTAAGCTTTTCTCGGTGGTTCATAGTAAATCAGTAGTGATAGTAATTCATGAAAATACAGAGCAAAATGGACAGCTTCACTGTGACAACAAGATCCCACTGCACACCCAGAGATGGCAAGAAAGGGTTAAATCCATATCAGCCGCATGACATTTAATAAATACATGACAAAATACTTTGCCATTAAACCATCAACAGGCATGAATGAGGCATTGTTTCCATCAGTGTTGATATTAATTTAACAAATGGTTTTATCCTATTAATTTGAAGTTTCTGCTACGATGATCTATGCTTCATATTAATCACCACACTGTGATGTCCTTGTGTTGTGTGTCTATGTGTGTCCATCATGTGTGGAAAGAGATTCATGTTTTTATCCATTCATATTTCATGTTCTGCCATTCTCAGCCCTGTCACACACTTGTGTTTCAAATATAAATGGCAGAGAGCATGACAAATTTGCATCCCAAAATAATTTAAAGGTTTTGCGGTATGACTAACTACGGCTTTTGTCATTTCTTTTGACAGGTCATTTGAAAATTCAAGATCCAAGTGATAATTTTCCTTTTCAATAAAATTCACCAGATAAATCACACAAGTGTTTACCTTGATGATGATGATAATTTCAAGAGAAAAATCTGTGCAGCATTTTACCTGTCATGTTCTACTCGGGCTTTGCTTTAGGAGTGAGTCGTAAGCGGGCTCTGAAATGTGAAGTTTGAAAAGTTGATAGAGATAATGGATTTTTGAAAGGCCGCGGCAACACGAAAGCTCAGGGAGAAGAATGAAGCTTTGATGGCCTTAAATGTCAATGTTGAGGTTAATGCTTTTCTTTTACCTTTTCTGAAGAGATGACAGAGCTGGGTTTTAAACAAGATGAATGTGTTTTCGCACAGATGGTCTGTGCACAAGACACTTTTAAAAAATAATTCCATAACACCTTTGCATACACACACATGGTACACATAATGACATACAGGGACCACACAGTAAACACATCTCTGACTAATAGATGTCAAATGTGATGCATAGAAATGTTAATTTATCCTTGTGTAGATTTGCCTCTGTGCAGTCATCTGTATTGTCATTGCCTGAAGCTCAGACATCAAAGTAAAGGTAAACAAATGTTTCTTCTCATATGGAGGGATTTGCATCATATATATTCACAGGCAGTAAAGCTCCAATGGTTTTGTGTGGTTGCTTCACATCTTCAGCTTACAGTTTAGTTATTCTGAACTATTTTGGTCCAAATAATATTTTGGTCTTTGAGGATTAAGTGAACACAGGGGCTATGCTGCCCTTGTATTGTTTCACTATTTTGTCACACTGTTCAGAAAGAATATTTAGCATTTTATATTGGTTACATAGCAAGACTGTTCTCCAGGCCCAATGGCTATATGATAATTATACCTCACTCACTGACTGGCTTCATATAGTATCCACAACACATTATAACGCCACAGTTGTTAAGAGATGTCAATGTGTCCAAAAGTCAATGTGTCCAAAAGTGAAAAATACTTCATACTTTTGAGACAGAGCAGAAGTGCCCAAGTTAAAGCCTAGACTCTATCTATAATGGATGATTCATAGCGTTGGAAGGGAGAGGATATGTGTGAGGAGACATTGCTGCTGGGTTTTGTTCAGTGAGAGAAGGGTGAGTGGGATCTGAACTCAATAAACACGCACTTAGAGGGCACCTTAAAGACTAGAATAGGAATAGAGGAAGAGTCAGAACGGTATTTTGTTTGGAAAAAGTCTTTAAAACTGCTCCACGGATTGCTGCCAAACTCCCTGATCCTAGGCGTCTGCCGCCATTCCACAGCTAGATCTAGAAGACATGGATGATATGCGATGGATGTCAGCAGGAGGAAACATAAGGGATGATATGGCCAGCACAACAAATTATTGAAATCTCTTAATAATTCGGGAAAATTTGGAGAGGAGAAAAAAATATTCAGAAAAGTTCTGTGTGACAGTCAAGACTAAGTGGAAAAAAGTTATTGTACGTCTTGAAAAAGTTTCTCATACGTTGTGAAGGTCATGATGGCAAGAGTTACTCAAGCACTTAGAGTTGTGACATTTCCAATTTTATATCCATTTAAGGGGTTGGGCTTAAAAATGACTGTTATCATTTACTGTAGTGTTCTTTCAGCATTTGTTCATTTAATTGTGAATTCATAATAGCCATTTGGTTATTCATCTGGCCTCGATGGCATGGGGTGATGGATTTTTGCAAACCAGAAGAAGTTGTTTTTTTAACTTAACTCTTTAAAGAAGCAAGGACACTTATACAACTTTTAAATTATATACAGTAGAAGGAGAGCAGGGTGTATGCAATCAATAAAAGAGTGTGTATGTGTGTGCTCACGCATGTGTGTGTGTGTGTGTGTGTGTGTGTGTGTGTGTGTGTGTGTGTGTGTGTGTGTGTGTGTGTGCTGAGTTTGTTTACCAGATTAATGGGAGATAAAGAAATCGATGGCTTCTTTTTGCTAACTGGATAAGTGCATGTATGGTGTATATATTAGTTTTATAACTTTGCCAATATACTGTGGGAGAGTTCATCACAGAGGCAAGCAGTGGTGGAGCAGGAAGTTGTGTTAAGTTCAGGAGGGTGGTGGCTGTCACACTCTTTTTTGTGAACCGAGAACAAAGCTTGAGTATTTTTGACTGCTTTTAGAGGGTTTGAATCTAAATAGCTGACCGTCTTTTCCATATTTGTTTTTATTTTAAGGACAGGTTTGACTTCTTATAGCCTACAGGGTATTCACCTTTGTGTTTGGAAACCTGTAAGTGGGAGCTGTATTTGAACCTGTGACCAGGCAATGGCCCAGGGTGGATCTGCCTGCTCTGATTCATCCACGTGTGTTCTAACAGCTGGTTCCAATTCATGGTTTTCACGTGACGTCAGAATGACCAGCTGGCGGGCAAGAAAAGCATTCCACACCTGTCAAACACTGGAGTTTATACAGGAACCGATCACCTTTCATTCAAGATAATGTAATATCTCCGCTTTAACATTGTCTGACTTAGGTAGTAAAATGCTAGACAGTTGTTGCTCGGTTGGCTGTTCAAATCGGCGAGGAGACAAGCCCGGATTTAGTTTTTATCGCATTTAAAACCCGCCCACGTTGCTGCCAGCTGATTGTAGACGTCTTCTGGGACACACAGTAAAGTAGCCTTACTTTTGGAGCTGGCAATAAAAGCAGTCACCCTGTTCTGGTCGACTCATTTATCAGAATAACTACCTAAAACGGGAATAGATCAAGTTATAAAGTCAAGAAACAAAGCATCAACACAATTCAAATTGGATTACCCGGTTTCTGCTCTGAGATTGCGACAAGTAGCACCTTGAGATTTCTTTGTATTTTAAAGTGTGCTATATAAATGAAATATATTATTATTAAGTACCTAAGCAAGTGTGACGGGTGGGAGTGGGATAAGTGAGTCACCTGTTTCCTAGCGAGTCACCTGACACTCCCTTCATGTGACCGAAGAAACGCAGGTAAATAGCACACCGCGACTTCATTCTTTTGTTTGAATTAAGAGCGCGGCAAACGCAGTGGTGAGAGCACTGTTGGAATGGGGATTCTGCCGGTGGTGATTTTACGTGAAGCGGGTAAGGAGAAGCGTTCTTTTAAACAGGTTATGCATAGCTCAATTAACATGTAGCCTATGCTTACCGGTGTTTGTGTTTTAAATGGGGTTTTATGACGGTAAATGTGATGTGTATTAAACATTGTAAATTGTGGGATGTAAATGGGAAATGTATGTACTGCTCTGTATTGAATATGCACTTATTGTCTTTGTAGTGCACCATGCTTAAAATACTTTGTTCCGGTCTACATTTTATGCAACAGCACAGACGTACAGGTACTAATTGCATGAATTCTTAAACGATTAGCATGTAAATCCAGTACGTTTGATGGGCATGTGGCTAATGGGTTGTTTGTTACTTACAGGAGTCATTTGTAGCCACTGTTTTTCCCTACCTTAGTTTTAGATCGAATACGAAATTAGTGGGGGGAACATTTACACCACATTTGCTGTTCCAGTGCAACTAGTATTAAGCCAGCAGCTCAATGCTTGCATTGGCGGTTATGTTCTGCTACAATGTGTGCCTTTTGACCGTGTGTGTGTGAAACCACCTCCAAGTTGTGTTTGGTTATTTATTTATTTATTGTGTTTGGCTGAGCATACTCTTTTCTTTTCATTCCTTTGCAGTGAGAGTGCTCTCTTTTGGTGTGATTAATTATGATTTGATAGATCTGTCACGATTGACATATTAGTGTCCTTTCTTTATCTTAAGTTTGTAGCAGGCATAGTAGCCTAACTGCAGCTCTGGTGCTGCTTGGTATTAGTGGCTTGTGTAAGCACTTCATGGGAATTGTGCAATATTGTATCACTATTTATATGCAAGCTATTTATTGCCACACTGAACTCTAAGTATTTAATGATAAGCATCTATTTATATCTCTGCCTTCAAATAAGACATCAGAAAATAAAGTGCATTATTTTCATACGCCGCCTCCTTCCTCATTTCATTTAGTTGAATAACCCATAGTGGGGAATACCGGGTCCACGACCCCCTTGTCCTAGGCCAGCTAATTCTGATTCTTAACCAAGCTTCAGTCTGGTCTAGGTTACATTTGGTGCTGCGAGCAGGGTAGGAGGTGGTGTGAAATTCTGCCTGGCTACTTGTATATATTTTTGCTTTTTGTTATATTGTTTTTTTTCCTTTTCTTTTTGGAGGTGGTTATTCCAAAGGCATTAGATAGGTGGGAAAAACAGTGGTTAGATTCAGGGAGGAAGATTCATCACACTTCGCTCTCAAGGTTGGCTTTCTCATCGTACAACATGTCTGATACCCTGGAGGAACAGGTTAGGGCTTTGACGGAGCTGGTTAAACAGCTTCAAGCTGATAACCAGCAACTTAGAGGGCAGGCAGGTCCTTCAAATATATCAGACTCTGACCAGGATCTTCCCAACAATCCTACTAGGCCAAACCCTGTTGAGCGTCTGGTGTGTGTACCACGAGAAAGAAAATTTTCAAGGTTTTCGGGTAAAATGTCTGTTGATAATATGTCTGTAGAGGACTGGATTGAGGAAGCTAAGCGGTCATTGGCAGTCCGTTCTATGTCTAAACTTGAGCAGGCTTTGTTTTTGTACGATGTCTTGGATGGGGAAGCTAAGCGGGAGATAAAGTTTAGTCCAGCAGCTGATCGCAATGACCCACAGAGAATTTTTACCATCTTGAAAAATAACTTTCGTTGCTCCAAATCTCTTAATGCTTTGCACCGCCAGTTTTATCACCGCCGGCAGTTTGAAAGTGAATCTGTGAGGGAATATTCCCATGTTTTAATGGAGTTAATGGAACAGATAAAGGAGAGGGACGAGGATTTAGAGCTTTCGGATCGCATCCTCCGTGACCAGTTTGTCGAAGGTCTCCGTATTGATAAACTTCAGGGTGACTTGCTGGATAGAATCTCAGCCAACCAGCGTTTAACTTTTAGAGATATACGCAATGAAGCCCTTGATTGGCTTAATAGGCGCACACAGACCACCCCCCGAGCCCGGGCATATTCCTGCAATTCCTATGAGGCAGACACTAATGCAGTTACAGCCAGTCCCTCCTCTGATTTGACAGAGCTGAAGGAGTGCCTTCGCAAACAGCAGTCCCAGCTAGATGCAATTTTAACCCAACTAGGACAGTCACGCAGTATTACCAGTTCCACTCACAGACCGGCAGCAGCCCAGCCTAGGCCCTACAAATTCCAGGCAGATGGGAAGCCCATATGCCTACGTTGTAATCAAGCTGGCCATATAGCTAGAATGTGCAGGGCTTTCATTCCAGGGGGTCAGGGGGTGGCAACACGGACTGACTACCATGGGGGAGAGCAGACGGTGGCATCCGCCAACAGTGTGATGAGGCAGGAAAACTAGCGCCCTCCGGTGTTGGGAGCTTGGCACCAGGAGGGGGTTTGTTGGGCTCAAAGCAGAAGACCTCATCTACTAATACCCATCTTATTGGAAGTTGTCCAGTCATTGACATTCGTCTTGGGGGTGTACTTACACGCTGCCTCCTCGACACCGGCTCCATGGTAACAGCGGTGACTGAGAGCTTTTTCCGGCAGCATGTACAACCTCAGACCACTGAAACAATGCAGCCATGTGATTGGCTACAGCTTAAAGCGGCTAATGGGCTAGCCATTCCCTACTTGGGTTACCTTGAGCTTGACTTGGAGGTGCTGGGCAAAGCTCTCCCAAAGATAGGAGTGTTAGTGGTTAGAGATGCACTGGACCCCACCACGCGGCAACAGAAGATATCTGTGCCAGGCCTGCTGGGGATGAACGCTAATAGCCCCTGCTACCAGGAACTGTTCAAGGAACATGGGCAGGATCTTTTCCATTGTCCGCCAGTACAGACCGCGGAGAATGGATGGAAACGAGCTTTATCCGAATGCCAAAGCTTGGAGCGCATCTCTGGCTCTGGGTGCATTGGGAAGGCAGTAGTACAGCCAGGTCCCACCCTTTGTATACCTGCGGGGTGCCTTAAGTTTGTGCAGGCCACTTGCTCTCTTGTCCCAGGCCCTATTATGTCGTGCTTTCTTCAGCCCCTGCCCTATGGAGAAGGTCGATTGCCTGTGCATCTCCTTATCTCGTCTGCCTTATTGCCCATTACTCAGGGCAAAGTGAATATACCAGTGGTTAATGTGGGGACAGAAGATCAGTGGCTCCAACCCCGCACTACACTGGGAACCCTTCACATAGTGGATTCCACCTCCGGTGATGGTACAGGTGATGAGGAGGTAGCTCTTGTTCAAGCAGCAGGGGCTAGCACCATAGCTTCGGTAGATTTCAGGGGAGTACATTGGCCAAAACTTTCACTTTTACAACAGCAGGAAGCTAGGGCCCTCCTAGATCAGTACCGAGGGGTATTCAGTGAACATGACAGGGACTTGGGTTGTACAGCACTAGTCCAACATGAGATACACTTAGAGGATACAGCTCCAGTACGGCAACGTTACCGGCGTCTGCCTCCATCTCAGTTTGCACAAGTCAAGGCTCATGTACAAGAACTGGTAGGGAAGGGGATCGTCCAACCTAGTTGTAGTCCATACGCTTCACCTATCGTAGTGGTCCGAAAGAAAGATGGTACAATCCGCCTTTGTGTGGACTATAGACAACTCAATGCCAAAACAAGGAAGGATGCATACCCTCTTCCAAGAATAGAGGAATCCTTGGACGCACTGACAGGTGCCACACTGTTCTCCACTCTAGACCTGGCCTCTGGATACCATCAAGTCCCCATGGCTGATAAAGATAAAGATAAAACTGCCTTCTGTACACCCTTCGGGTTATTTGAATTTAATCGCATGCCCTTTGGCCTATGTAACGCCCCTAGTACGTTCCAGCGCCTGATGGAACGAATCTTTAGCGACCAAAGTTTCCACTCCTTGCTGTTGTACTTGGATGATATCGTGATCTTTTCATCCTCGTTTCAACAGCATTTACAACGGCTACAACTGGTCTTAGGTAGGCTCAAAGAACACAACTTAAAACTTAAATTGAGCAAATGCCATTTTTTCCAAGAGGAAGTGCAATATTTAGGGCATGTTATATCGGCTCGTGGCGTGGCGACTGACCCAGATAAGATCCAGACTGTCCTGCAGTGGAAGCGCCCTACCACCCTGACCGACCTGCGTTCATTCTTGGGGTTCGCCTCTTATTACAGCAGGTTCGTGGCAGGCTTTGCCAAGCATGCAGGGCCTTTACACAAGCTTGTAGCAGAAGTCCAAGGGAAGGGAAAGAGGGGTGGAGCTAATGCCATGCTGGGAAATCTCTGGAATGACCACTGTGAACAAGCGTTTGAGACACTAAAACAGGAACTTGTAAGTGCCCCAGTTCTCAAGTATGCAGACTTTTCAAAGCCATTTGTCCTTGAAATAGATGCCAGTCACCAGGGCCTGGTGGCTGTCCTGTCTCAGGAGGTGGACAGGAAGAGACGACCCATTGCCTTCGCCAGTAGAACCTTGCGGCCATCTGAAAGAAATATGTCGAACTACAGTTCGATGAAGCTAGAGTTTCTGGCATTGAAATGGGCGGTGACGGAGCGGTTCAGGGAATATCTGCTCGGGGCAAAATTTGTTGTCTATACAGACAACAATCCCTTAAGCCACCTGCAGACTGCCAAGTTAGCTGCCGTTGAACAGAGGTGGGCCTCCCAGTTGGCAGTTTTCGAGTTTGAGTTAAAATATCGCCCTGGTACAGCAAACCGGAATGCCGACGCCCTGTCACGTCAGAATCGTGATCTGTCCACACAGCTTGTTACAGCCTTGGTCTCTGGCATTACGGTTCCATTGGAGTTAAGGGTGCCCGAGGTACTACCAGACCACCTGGCACAACAAGCAGTGATCGCCACCATCGATGCAGCTCCCATCCGCTTGTCAGCAGACCTACGAGCACTCCAGGCAAAAGACTCAGTGATTGGTGCCTTTTTGGTGTACTGGAGGAGGGCCCGGCCGCCAAATAGGCAGGAGAGAACACAGGAAGCCGAGATGGTACTGGAGCTAGCTCGTCAGTGGGGCAGAATCCAAGAGCAAGATGGCATCTTGTATCGTGAGATTCAACAACCCCCAGCGTGGGACCTCAAACTACAGCTACTACTACCCAAAGTGCTGCACAAGGAGGTATTAACAAGCTTGCATGACAATCATGGCCACCAAGGGGTGGAAAGGACCACTGAACTAGTCCGTCAGAGGTGTTACTGGCCTAAGATGCGTCGGGACATTGAGCAGTGGTGCAAAGAATGCGAGCTGTGCACTCTAGCCAAGGGAGTGGTTCCTACTGCCCGCGCCTATGCAGGCCACCTATTGGCCACCAAACCCCTGGAAGTTGTCGCCATTGACTTTTCAACCCTGGAAAAAGCCAGTAATGGTTTTGAAAATGTCCTCATTGTTACTGATGTGTTTTCCAAATTCACCCAGGCCTACCCAACTGCTAATCAGCAGGCAGAGACTGTGGCCAAGGTTCTTACGGAAAAGTGGTGCGACTCCTTTGGGGTGCCAAAAAGAATCCACTCAGACCAAAGCCGGTCCTTTGAGGGAGAATTGCTGAAGCGCCTGTGCAAGTTGTATGGGATTAACAAAAGCAGAACCACCCCCTATCACCCACAAGGTAACGGGCAATGTGAACGTTTTAATCGTACACTCCACAACCTTTTACGGACCCTGCCCCCTGAGAAGAAGAAAAGGTGGCCCCAAGCTCTTCCACACTTGCTGTTTGCATACAACACATCTGTCCATCAGTCCACAGGTCACTCCCCATATGAGCTCATGTTTGGGCAGAAGCCCCAACATCCGGTGGATTTCCTGCTGGGGCTGGGAGCAGAAGATCCAGATAACACACCTCCAACCGATTGGGTAACTACCCACAAAGAACATCTGGCCGAAATCTACGCTGACGCCAAGAGCCGTCTGGAGGCAGCAGCGACCACCAGAGAACGTTACGGTCAGCCTCCACCCCCCCTCCTAGTGAATGCCAGGGTGTATCGTAGAAGCCATCCACCCAGCCGGCATAAAATCCAAGATCTTTGGGACCCAAGAGCATACCGAGTGGTGAAATGCCGGGACGACGACAAGGGGCTGGTGTATCATATTACACCTGAAGATGGATTGGGTCCAGACATGAATGTCCACCGCTCGGAGTTAAAAGCTCTGCCAGGCCAGGATAAACCACTGGTGGATGCTCTTGTGGACATTCCATGTGGCACAGCAGAAAATGATGACCGACCAAAGGCCAATGAAGAGGATAAGGATGAGGTGTGGTTCCAAGTTCTACCTAATCAGCCAGATACAAGGCCTTGCTGTGAAGCTGGACAAGATGGGACACTGGCTGGACAACAAATGCCCAGCTACTGCCCGTCACAAGGTGACCAGGATACCCCAATGACAACAGTAGGTGGCACAGGTAGCTCCTCTCCAGAGGTGGAGTCAGACCCACCCCAAGAAATTATGCCGTTGGGAGAAGACCCAGTGAGACGCCCAAGACGGGCACGAGCAGGCCAACACTCCAACCCCTTCCGGTTGCCACAGTGAGCTACCCAACACCTGGAGGGCCAACAAAACGCCATTCAGTCAGTTAACCTTACCCCCAGCTGTTATTTTAGACCATGGCATTAGAAAGAATTTGATCACCGGCACCGGAACGGTGACCTTTCAAAGTGGGGGGAATATGTGACGGGTGGGAGTGGGATAAGTGAGTCACCTGTTTCCTAGCGAGTCACCTGACACTGCCTTCATGTGACCGGAAGAAACGCAGGTAAATAGCACACTGCGACTTCATTCTTTTGTTTGAATTAAGAGCGCGGCAAACGCAGTGGTGAGAGCACTGTTGGAATGGGGATTCTGCCGGTGGTGATTTTACGTGAAGCGGGTAAGGAGAAGCGTTCTTTTAAACAGGTTATGCATAGCTCAATTAACATGTAGCCTATGCTTACCGGTGTTTGTGTTTTAAATGGGGTTTTATGACGGTAAATGTGATGTGTATTAAACATTGTAAATTGTGGGATGTAAATGGGAAATGTATGTACTGCTCTGTATTGAATATGCACTTATTGTCTTTGTAGTAAAAATACTTTGTTCCGGTCTACATTCTATGCAACAGCACAGACGTACAGGTACTAATTGCATGAATTCTTAAACGATTAGCATGTAAATCCAGTACGTTTGATGGGCATGTGGCTAATGGGTTGTTTGTTACTTACAGGAGTCATTTGTAGCCACTGTTTTTCCCTACCTTAGTTTTAGATCGAATACGAAATTAGTGGGGGGAACATTTACACCACATTTGCTGTTCCAGTGCAACTAGTATTAAGCCAGCAGCTCAATGCTTGCATTGGCGGTTATGTTCTGCTACAATGTGTGCCTTTTGACCGTGTGTGTGTGAAACCACCTCCAAGTTGTGTTTGGTTATTTATTTATTTATTTATTGTGTTTGGCTGAGCCTACTCTTTTCTTTTCATTCCTTTGCAGTGAGAGTGCTCTCTTTTGGTGTGATTAATTATGATTTGATAGCTATGTCACGATTGACATATTAGTGTCCTTTCTTTATCTTAAGTTTGTAGCAGGCATAGTAGCCTAACTGCAGCTCTGGTGCTGCTTGGTATTAGTGGCTTGTGTAAGCACTTTATGGGAATTGTGCAATATTGTATCACTATTTATATGCAAGCTATTTATTGCCACACTGAACTCTAAGTATTTAATGATAAGCATCTATTTATATCTCTGCCTTCAAATAAGACCTCAGAAAATAAAGTGCATTATTTTCATACGCCGCCTCCTTCCTCATTTCATTTAGTTGAATAACCC
>NC_045158.1:18805634-18919644 GCF_900700415.2 Clupea harengus | reverse complement strand
ACATTGGACAACAAGATACATATTACCCGCACAATCATCATTGCATATCTGTATATGACAAAAATAACAAAGAAAATAAGAAATTATTAATTTAATTGAATAGTTTTTTAATAGTTTCTATAGTGTATGTAAGATACAGCATACAGTATAATTGTTATAGATTGCTACTGACGATTCCCCCTAAAAATGATGAAAAACCATGACCGAGACAGGTTTGCCATTTTGAGGGGATATATAACATAAAGGTATCCTGAGCAGTCCCAAAAAGTTATGCTTGATCACTGTCGCATTAATCTAGCTTTTCTAACACAGCACAGGTACACTCAATTAAAGCCATTAGCGAATGAATAAAATACACCTTTTTCAACCAAAAAAGAAGATACATAACAGCGACTTCACGCAGAGGCTCTGGCCTAGGGGCCCCCTGAGGCTCATGGGCCCCTGGCCTGGCCCGGTAGGCCCGTTCGTTAATCCATCCCTGAGTGTAGACCGACTACGCCACCCAGTTTATAGAGATGGGCCTCTAGTTTAAAGTTCTAGTGTTTAGGTTCTTCGTTTGGTGAGAGCAGCACTAGATTCATCCAGACTTCGTTTCTGATACAAAAATATACAATTTATTACAAGCACTAAAATATAAATACAACACAAGTCCATATGAATCAGGCCGTAGGCCACTGCCGAAGGAACCACAGTCTACAATGTCCAAGAGTCCACCGTATCCAAAGTCCGCAAGCAAAGTCCGTCAGCATCCACCACCGCACCACAGCTGCTCACGTTGGTCTGTCAATCACGCACACTCGCACGCACACAGAGAGAGAGAAATCGCCAGTATCTCCACAAGTAGCAATACACACTCACAGCAAACAGAAAATAAATAGCCAACACGAAAAGGTAATAATATCAACCAAAAGTAAATCCACCCAAAGAAAATAGCTACTTGTGATAGTCCGTGAAACTCTACTCTGTATGGTGCTAATACGCAATTCTTCAGTTTATTAGCGGACAAGGCACACTCACCATTGAACCGAGAGCAGACGAATCTCGCCCTCACTCAATATTTAATCAGGCTTCTCTCAGTCAAACGGACGACTCCGGTCAGCTCTTTCCTGGCAACCCACGAACGCAGACGACGGGGATCTCACCGGCCTCCACTCCAAAGCAGTAGGGAAACAATCAACTTCGGATCTTGTTTAACAGACTTCCGGTAATCCAGCAACGCCAACAACTACAAAAAGCTCTGTCCCAGACTTGGTTCCCGTCCTCTCTAGTAATCCTGCTTTTCGTCCAGCCTTCACAGACTATCCAGTGTTCATGTTAAAAAAGGGGCTCAATCAGACATAATTATCCGCACCTGTACCATGCAATCAGATGTTTGCGAGGCGCACCAGTCAAGGGGCGTTGCCCAGCAGAGTTCTGAAAGTGAACGGTCCTAATTAAAAGAAACGGCAACTGCAGAACACAATAAGCAACATCATAACAAACATACAGTCACTCAACACCCACATAATACTCACATATGACACTAATCTGTTATGATATTTGTTGTAGTTGAGAATAGGAGAGGACTGGCAACAAAAAGCAGTCTGGGAATTTGCTGTGAAGTGGCCTCAATTTGATATGCCAAATTTGAAGCCAGTAAAGAACAGAGGACCACCGCCCAGTACACAGTTCCGATGGATAAAATGCCATATGTAGCAGGTTGTGTAAAAAGATAAAAACATGTTTGCGACCACTAGCGCACCCAACAGACATGGTTTGCACACACACGCACGCACACACAAAACACTCATTCCACTGATTACAATTGGATCCTCCCTCAGTGAAACTGCTAATTGCCCAGACTGGCAGGGGGACTTCTTAAATTGTCTGGGCCAGACCACTTGGATAAGGTGGCTTTTAACAAACCTTTGAGACATTATTTATGTATTTCATAGTTATTTCGTTGATTGATGATAGTGGGGAAATACTATGTTTGTGTCTCAGGGTCTGGTTTGTCATTGTTGTATTGTTTGGTTTTTGTCTACCCCGGTGCGTGGAAATGGTGCTGGCCGCCATGTATATATGTTCAGTGTTCTGTCTAGTTCGGTGAGTCTTGTCATGTCAGGTATGTGTTTTGCTGTGGACCTATTTTGACTGCTGAGTTTTGACCTCTATCCCATTTAGAGGCTAAGCAGGTATTTTTAATTGAGCTTTGTACTGCTGAATATTGTCCTCTACCCCATTTAGAGGCTGAGCAGGTGATATGCCTGGAGACTGTTGCTGTTTGTCCTCTTATAATTGAGATGCTTAGCAGTTCTCCAGGATATTTAAAAAATATTAAAACTTTATATTTTGAACCCTCACTCTGTCTCTGAGCTTTTTGGGCCAAACCCACATTTTTGACGGCAACCGAGGCTCGGTCCGTCACAATGGTACATAGTAAATTGATGCTATAATACCAACAATGTGCACAAAACCTGTTACAGCAATCCAGTACATTTTCAAATACATTTTTATTCAGTTTCCTTTTTACACAAGTCTTGCACATAGACAAAGCATATTCACATGTCCAGTGTTACCATGTACAATATAAAAAATTGTATGCTGGAAAAGGTCATTACAGACAACAACATAAATGCAAGGCCTTGGGCTTCAAACTCACTCTGGCCATGTCTGTAGCAGACATCCCCACTCTTCAACACAAACCAGGCCTTTGGCTACATTCTACAGTTCATCATACAGTATACTTTAACACTACAACACTAACACCACACATATTTACTGATTCCTGAACGCTCATGATCTCAAAGTTGTCCTGATTGTTTTACAGTAATCAAAACAACATCAGAAGGATATCCAGTGAACACACAAAGGCTCATGACAAAGAAGAAGGACAATCTTTTTGATTAGTTGCTCAGATTGTGCTGAACTTGATTAAACTCTCTTGTATAGATCATGGTTAGAACATTACTAGAATTTGATACAAAAAGTAATCAGATCTAAAAAGACAATTCAAGAAAAAGCAAATTAATTAGTCCTTGATTTACAATGTGCACATCATTTGTATATAATAATAATAATAATAATGATTATAATAATAACAATAACAAAAATAATAATACACTTCAGGTATAGAGTACCTATCATACACAGAAAGCAGCTCAAAGTGCTTTACATTTGGAGCATTAAAAAAAATTTATTTGATTTGATTTCATTATCCACCCCCTCAGCCTGATACACTTTTATATATTGTGTACAAAAGAAATTTAGATGAATTCCCATTCCTGTAAAACATTTTTTTACAAAGCTATTCACTCACATATTATGGAAGAAGTCTTAAACATGGTCACCATTCCCCAACTATTGAGCCTGGGTGTTGCTTTGCTCTACGGTATTTCTGCCATATCAAGCACAATTTTGGCTACTCTATACATTTCATCCACCCCTTCTAGGAGCAGAGATCGTGTGGCAGACACTGATACTGTAGCTGCTGCTATGTTGCCAAGACCACCAGGTATAAATAATGACAGTGACTCAGTAACAACTGCTGCCCCAAGTCTTGCTATCATGCTCATTGCAAATGATGTACTGATAGCAATCTCGCTGACAAGTCCTGACATTTTAACCTCTTCCAGTATTGGCTTGTTTACCCTTTCTGACAACTTTTGAAGTGATCCATCATCTAGACCAAATGAATAGTAGCATTTTCTTAAGAAAGACACTATCATGGCAACATCACATGCAGTTGCTAGCCCTGGTACTGGGATTGCCGCTACGGCACCTGATGTGATGGCCACAGCCCATGCATAATTCTTGAATTCACTGTATTTCTCGTCAAGAGACTGCTTGGAATAAACAGGCAGACTCATAACCAGAGCATTTCTCTTGTGATCTGGAAGATCTTCTAGCAGTTTATTTACCAGTTTCCTGAAGTCAAACTTTTCCAGGTAATGGGATGAATGAGGAAGACAGGAGGAGATCCAAATGTGCGGAGATTTTCCAGACACGTCTTCCTTATTTCCTTAAGTGTTGTCTCCTCTCCTACGTTCTTTTCTTCCCGTTTGCTACATCATTATCAGTCTTTGTGCGAACAAAGTAGAAATGTATCTTATTTTTCTTGAATGCACTTGCCAGCTTCCTGCCATTTTCCGTGAATCTACCTGCACTTACTATGATAAAGAAGTCATAGTTTTGGAAATTGACTTTGTTCATGTAGGTTTCTGCTTTGAATTTTATGGTCCCTATGCCTGGCAGGTCCCAGATGTTCACATTGGGCATAAGTGGGTGGGGGTACATGGTGGGCTCCATGGTGCATTGTGTGGTTCCAACGGGTGCAGCTCCTCCCTCATGTTCTTGAAGACCTCTGATGGCGTTAACCAAGGAGGACTTTCCTGCCCCACTCACCCCTGTCACAGCAATGTTGAGAGTGACATGATCTAACCTATCAATAACTTCTCTGGCTTTGGCAATGGTCTGCTCCCAGGTCTGTTCACCAGAATCCTTTAGTAAAGCATCCTGTTGATCGGCCTTGATCTAGAAGGAAAGGGTAATGTCTTATATTACATCATGTTCTGTTTTTGCAAAAAAGGTATTTCACATTATTGCTGTTTTTTAACAGTGAAATCAGTAATTTTGACTAAATCTGAGATATGCATGAAATGAATATATGACCACGGTTATCATGAAACTGAAGTCTCCTGCCTTAAGTAATTTAAAATAATTTTTAGTAAGTGATTTTTATTGTCAATAGATCTAGGCTCTGTACAACACCATGTCTCTAAAATTCACTGTGGGTCTTGAAGTAGACTATCAATATGTGCCAGCAATAAAATATCAGCTGAGTGAGTTAAATAACACACGTTTGCTAGTGCTAGTTTTGACTTTCTATCAAGTTTTCTCTTAAGCAACATATGTTTTCCATTTGCTCTTGGATGTTAATGTAACTTTTGCTGTCTCTGTAACTATAACTCTTTCGAATGTCTTGTGCTAACTGACTTAGATAAATAAATAATAAGTAAAAAAAAGAGATGCTTGTGTTTTGCATAATTGCTGTATTCTGGATACTGTATATTTTCTGCTAAATGTATGGGCTGCTAATACATCAGAACATTAACGTATTACAAATACAAGGACATTGTACGAAATTAAATTATTTGTGCGTACTTTATACAATAGTTGTTTTTTTCATGCACTGTGACAAAAAAAATAAATGGAAAGGAATTTTGATCTAGATATGAAGACAGGCTAAGCACTAAGGGATAACCTCTTGCACAAAGAAAACAAATATTTAGGACCTTTTTGATCTGATTCACTACTCGGTCACCTCCTACTGGACAATATGGTCTAGTACAGAAACTCCAGTACAGAAATATGTATTTTCACAATAAAGATTTTAAATTCCTAACATTATCCATCTTATTTAAAAATTGATGAAAACTATTGGTTACTTTATACTTACTTAGTAACAGTAATGATTTTATGTCCACGGTTGGACAAATGGGTTGAATAACAAAATAACAGCTATGCAAAAGAATTGGCACCAGCATGGAGTGAGGTCGCTATCCTACTAACGTATCCAGTGGAATAGTTAATGGTTAATTTAGAACCTTAAAGCAGAAGGGTATATATACTGTGCAAAAGTTGTCATAAAACATCTATTTACACAAACTGTTATTTTCTATCCTTACTAACATTATTGTGACATAAGGAAATATCATATTTTATATTTTCAAACGGCCTTTATGAGTATTCCAGTTAGACATTATTAAAGCACCCTAACACTACAGCATTTTTTCACAAGTGCTTAAAACTTTTGCGCAGTGTATATATGGATGGATATATAGACACACAAACACACAAACACACAAACACACAAACACACGGAACCTAATTTCTAGCAGGCAACCTTGCAATGACTCCATTCCCAAACAGTATTCATTTACAATCCTTAGAACATATCCCTTAAATGTCTCTAAAACAAATCAATCACAGGCTGGAGTCAAAAGAGTCAGATACGTTCGGCCCCAAAGTTTATTTGAAGGAAAAGTTTGCTTTAGAAGTCATTTCAGAGGAAAGCTGACGGTTTGCTGTGGAATCATATTACCAAAATGGTAAATTAGTTACTTAGAGAATAAAAAGTTTCTTACCTGACATTCAAAAAGCTTTGGAGAGAAAAGAGTAAGAATGTATAATATAGCTTGTAATTTAGATGCATGTTAATGCATACAAAAATAACAACAGAAAGGCAAAATAAAGAACAAAATAGAACAATTAAATCTAGGCCTATTTCTGGAGTTTAGGCTCGCTCCTAGAGAGAGACGTCGATCTTTCACCGAAGCAGGATCTCAAAACGAACCACACTTTACCATCAGCAACTAGAAACCCACATCCTCACTGACATTTCAGAACGCTTTATACTTCACTTCCCAGCTCAACACGTCACGGTAAAGGTGACATCGTTGTTTCCACAGGTTGTCACTAAATATGACATTTCATTAGTGTTATCAATATGTTATACCATATCATATCAAAAATATAAAAAAGCTCAGTTATTATATGGTACCACCCATAAGAAAGTATTTGTCAATCAACTTCGCGAATGACAATTCTTTTAAAAAGTGTTCTGTATCATGCTGTCCCCTAAGTACTTTGAAGCAGCTGAACTGAAATGTATTCATTAGGCATTAGGCAGATACCTCTCTGACTTGATATCTGGAAGTCAGTGAATTACTTAGTTTGAGACTATCTGCAAGAGAAGAGGAGGTTTATTGATTGACTGAATATATATGGATAGAGAGAAAGAGAGAGAGAGAGAGTGAGAGAGAGAGAGAGAGAGAGATAGATGTGTATATATATTTTTTTCTGTGTTTTGGGGTCCTTCTGATATGATGGAATGAGACTAAAATACCTGAAGGACGCAGATTTTTTTTCATTACTAGGATTGTTCAAGTGATTGATTTGTACACAAACATACTGTATATATATTTGCTTGAACTAAATTGGGTAAAACCATAAAAACTGCTGTCAATTTTACAAAATTGTAGAGGGAGTGGACATTATCCGTCTAATTTTACAATTGAAGAAAAAATTGGGAACTTTATACTTAATTGTGTAATATTGAAAACATTTTTAAAAGATTAAAGTGAGAGACATGTGTGCGGTGCAGTGTACGTGTCTGACATTATGTGATCAGTGGTTTCTGTACTGTGTGTGTATTTATAACTGCAAAGCTGTATTACTGTTGGTGAAGATGCACCGATAGACCACTCATAGAGTCCCATATAGGAACGAGTCTGGGTCATATTTCACTATTTGAGTTAATCGCAGACCTCGCAATAAAACATGATTAGCCTATGCTTAGACTACATAGGCCTACATTTCTTGAAAGGCCATTTATTCATCTTGATTTTCTCATTTAGTGCACAGACTTTTTGAAGATGGTACAGCTGCAGGCTCAGAATTCTCTCCATCAGTTTCATATGAAACAATATCTGATAATTGTGGTGGAAATTAATCAATAATTTGGTCGGTGAGAGGAAAAATAAAGATCTGATAAAAGTCTAGTCTTTGTGTTATTTATTCAGAAGAGAATCACAAAGTGAAGAATCTTGGTCGAGTCCAGAGCTCATACACCAACAAATGGTTCAGAGGTCTGACAAAAGCAAAACTAAAGATTGCTATATTCATGACCTACCCCTGTGTGCACACAGGCACGTACACATTCTAGGCTTGCAAAAACTGTCTACAAAATATTTCACTTTCATAACAGAAACTTGGTGGTTAGCTGCATCTCGGAACAACAGCTTGTCGTTGCAGTTATGAGAGGAAGAGGAACATTGTCAAAACAGCCATAAAAGGGCATTAGTTCAGTCAGAGCTCACTTAAGACAGATACAAACTAACAATGAAAATCTCAAAACAATAAAGAAATACATTTGTCATACAATAATACTCCATTAAACTATATACAGTCATTGGTTTTGTAGGATATTTTCTTAAACTAAGAGATACATGGATTGATTCAGCAGTATGAAAGGCTATGTTTAACAATTACATAGGCTGAACAGCTGAGAAAGATATACAAACTAGATAATTGACTTTGCAGGGGCCCCACCAGGCGCCCTTGGAGACAGAACCCTCGTGAGGGGATAACACTCACAAAAGAGCTCATATAAGGAAACATATAGGCTAATATTAGATAGGTAGTTCAGGAAAACAGCCGTACAGGAATAACCACAAGACACACCTAGAATAAGGGTATAAAAGAGCCTGCAGAGCATTCACACTTTGAGACAATCCATGGATTGTAGCTTATTGATTACAATAATAAACTTCCAGATTCCAGCAAGCAGTCTCCGGTCTTCTGATTGAAAGAAAGATGTAGGGAGATTCAATCTCGCCACAACATATTTGACGACCAGCGAAGGGACTGATAACAGCACAAAAATCCAAACCCTGGCGGACCAATTGATCGATTCAACCACAAGGCCTCAATTTAAACGGTAAGCATGTTTTTGCTAATTAGTCCGGTTGAATAAGTCAATTACTCTGCCTTGGACAAAACTGGATCAAAGTCCTTCAGACAAGAACCTGACAAGAGACTGCCTGTGTAAATCTGGAGGTTATTAGGCAAAAAGTGCAGAGAGGGGTTTTTTATTTTTTATTTTTTATATATGTGGAAAAAAAACAATAGTACTGTAACAAATCACGGAAACGTGGAATCTTTGTTATGGCTTATTTATTAAACACTAAACACAACACACTGACAAAATGGCACGGGCTTTATGCCCTGGTGCAAGTAACCACGATCAGACTGTGCTACAGTCACACACCTGCACAACCTCTGTCCCAACACATAACAACAACAGGTACTTAGAACCATAAGGACCATCGTTAGGGAACATGCGCTAGTGCATCACATAGGGTATAACACATACAGTACAACAGTGTTCGCCCGCCGCACGGCATTATGGGGCGACTATGCCGGCACGTTACAGTACGATATATTGGTGGATAAGTCGAGGACTATCCAATTGTGAAAGCGCATTTGAAATCAATAGTACGGTATATTGATGGACGAAGTCAAGGACTGTCCAATTGTGAGAGCGCATTTTTTATTTTAAATGTTTTATACATGTGGAAAAAAAACAATAGTACGATATATTGGTGGATAAGTCGAGGACTATCCGATTGTGAAAGCGCATTTGAAATCAATAGTACGGTATATTGATGGACGAGTCGAGGACTGTCCAATTATGAAAGCGCATTTTGAAACCAATAGTACGGAATATTGGTCGCGTTTCCTCACGTTTCCTCACGGACCCTATTCTCAGAAGCTCCGGACGCCACTTCCTGCTGCTAGAGTTGCTACCTACTGTGCTCGCTAGCCCGGAAGGCTGCTTATCTGCTTTTGTACTTAAGTATCCCAGTGACTGCGCTCACTACTACTAACTTTCACATTACATCGAATCTGGGAATTCATTCCCCCCCTATTCTCTGTCACTCTTGGCTAACTGTCCTTAATTGGCTCCCACGGCCATGGCTTTTTTCTCTACCTCTGTCTGCTGCCTGGAATGTAACATGTTTAGCGACTCCCCAACACCCTTCAATGGGCACAAAACTAGCAATAAGTGTAGGCTACTGGCAAGCCTGGAAGCGAGGATATCTGTAATTGAGTCGCGTCTCCTCAGCTTAGACCATATTACCTCGTTAGCCCAAACTAGCGAAACCCAGCATGTAGATGAAACTAAATTAACTACATTAACCAACGCCACTCCGCCTTCTAGCACACCCATTGTAACACCGCAGCTTAAATCCCAAGACAAATGGGTAACTGTAAAGCGAGGAAGTAGTAGAAAAAATAAATCAATGTCCGTATCACACTCTCATCTCATCTCAACTTCAAACCGTTTCTCCCCAATTAATATCACCGATGCTGATGATAAAGTTCTCGTAATTGGTGATTCCACCCTGAGACATATTAAACTCGCAACCCCGTCACAAACAGTGAGCTGTATATCCGGAGCTAGAGCAAATGACATTGAATCCCACTTAAAACTAATCGCCAAACGGAGATTCTCTAAAATTATTATTCACACAGGCGTAAACGATGTCCGCCTACGACAATCGGAAACCACCAAACTAAACTTCGCATCGCTACTCAATACCGCTACACAAATGGCAGACTCTGTAGTGTGTTCGGGCCCTATGCCCATAAACCGCGGTGACGAGATGTACAGCAGGCTATCCTCACTTAATAACTGGTTAGCAGAATGGTGCTCATACAATAACGTAGATTTCATAAATAACTGGCCAACTTTTTGAGGAAGCCTGGGCTACTGCAGAAGGATGGCATCCACCCCTCCTGGGAGGGTGCTACACTCCTCTCTCAAAACTTAATACAACACCTAGCCCAAACCTACTACTGACAACCCAAAATTAGCACTGGAAGGCAGACCACACTAACTTCGGCGAGCGGAACCCGCTTCTCTTCTGGCCCGGTGCGGGTGTGGTGTGTCCTGAGGAGGACGTCTCACCCGTGCCACTAGAGCGAGGCATCCAAGCCTGGAATACCTCTCTGCTCTTCTGCTGTTCTTCGAACTTGGCAGCCATTGTGACCACTGCCTCCCCGAAGGCGCCCTGGACAGAGACCGGGGCGTCGAGGAGTGGTGCTTTTTCTCTGTCTGACCGCTTAGCCAGTGATAGCCACAGAGACCTCTGGGTAGCCACCGCGGCACCCATCACCCTCCCCAGTGCCTGTGACGTGCACCGAGTTAGTCTGAGCGACAGATCCGTCACAGGCGGGTGATCTTCCCCCAGCGACAAGGCAAGCTCAGTCAGGAGCTTTGCCTGGTAGCGCTGTAGCAATGCAGCCGTATTGGTCGTGCAGGCAGCCTGCCCTGCAGCCAAGTAGGACTTCTCTGCCAGCTGAGCCTGGTGTCTGCCCACCCGGGTGGGCAGGAGAGGCTTCTGGCCGAAACGCATCGTGGGGGAGGCGGGCGAGAGGTAGCCCGCTACTGCATCCTCCACCTGAGGAAAAGAGAGGTAGCCCCTCTCCTTAGCCATGTGGAGCTGCATGTAGGGCGCGAACCCCGGCACCGGGGCTCGGCCCGAGTAGGGTATCGCCCATGTCGCCTGCAGTTCCTCGTGCACCTCCTCGAAAAAGGGGATGCAGCTGGGAACTGACGCGGCGGAGCCAGCATAAAACTCCCCGTCCAGCAGCGAGGACCGCACGCTGGGAGGGGGAGGCAGAGGGAGCCCGAGGCAGCTGGCTGCTCTCAGCGCAACCTCGTGTAGTTGCTGGCCCAGGAGCCGAGACGAGGTAGGAGGTGTCTCCACCCGCATTCTAACGTCATGGCTCGTCTGCATTGCTTCAGCGATTGAGCTGTGCTCATCGGAGAAGTCTAGCAGACTATCATCATCCAGGCTGATGTCCAGCTCGAGTTCAGGCTGGACACCGCTTGGTTGAAGCTCCTCAGCCTCGCTGCCCGCAGCCCCAGGGCTGACAGGCGGCGGAGACGGGGAGGACCCGGGGCGGAGCTGCCGCTGCAAGGCCACTGCTCACGCTCACCAAGTCCAAGGCTGAAGACGCACTCATTCCTACGGGGGCGTTAGCCCCGGATGGAACCAGTGCAGTCTCCTCGGCGTCCTTGCGCTCCCAGAACGCAAGGCGCCTGGTAGCCTTAGCTAGCGGGAGGCTAGCACAGATGGAACAGACAGGGGCTTTGCCCGAAAGCGCGCCCTCTGCGTGGTCCCTGCCTAGGCAGGTCACGCACCGACGATGGCGGTCGCCCTTGGGACGGACGTGACCGCAGTCGGGGTAGTGTCTGGCCATCTTTTTTGTCAATCTGAAAGTAGAGAAGAATGTTAAAACACAAGCACACTATCTGCAACGAACACGTTGTTAGCAAGCTAGCAGGCTAGTCAGAAACTTAGCCAGCCAGGCAGCCAGGATAGCAGCCACTACTTTCAAAATGAAGTTGAGCCAATGAATTTTGTAGCGCCCTGAGCTAGTGAGGGTTAAGGAACCCAGATAACTCACCAACCCGTAGAGAGCGAAAGCACACAAAACTCTTTTGACTGTGGTAGAGCGTTTGAGATATGCTTGGAGATGTTCACTCCGTCTTGCGAAGTTTCAAAAGAGGCAGATCTGAGGGCGCGTAATGATATTATAGTACTCCTGGCAGGCGGGGCCAGGAGCGCGCGCTGACAGATCTCGCGACCTTTCAGGCGTGAATAGATAAATGCTTCGATTTGTACCCCATGACTGACGTCATGTACCATACTGTTATATCGCAGTGAACTGCGATAAGGAACCCCATGTGATATCTTTAAATCTTTTATTTAATTGTTGTGACGGGTGGGAGTGGGATAAGTGAGTCACCTGTTTCCTAGCGAGTCACCTGACACTCCCTTAATTTCTTCCGGTCACATGCAGGTAAAATAGCACACCGCGAGGTCAGTCTTTTGTTTGAATTAGCAGCGCGGCAAATGCAGTGGTGAGAGCACTGTTGGAATGGGGATTCTGCCGGTGGTGATTTTACGTGAAGCGGTGCACCGTGCTTAAAATACTTTGTTCCGGTCTACATTCTATGCAACAGCACAGACGTACAGGAGTCATTTGTAGCCACTGTTTTTCCCTACCTTAGATTTATATTAAATACGAAATTAGTGGGGTGGAACATTTAAACCACATTCGCTGTTCCAGTGCAACTAGTATTAAGCCAGCAGCTCAAGGCTTGCCTTGGCGGTTATGTTCTGCTACAATGTGTGCCTTTTGACCGTGTGTGTGTGAAACCACCTCCAAGTTGTGTTTGGTTATTTATTTATTTATTGTGTTTGGCTGAGCCTACTCTTTTCTTTTCATTCCTTTGCAGTGAGAGTGCTCTCTTTTGGTGTGATTAATTATGATTTGATAGCTCTGTCACTATTGACATATTCGTGTCCTTTCGTTATCTTAAGTTTGTAGCAGGCATAGTAGCCTAACCGCAGCTCTGGTGCTGCTTGGTATTAGTGGCTTGTGTAAGCACTTTATGGGAATTGTGCAATATTGTATCACTATTTATATACAAGCTATTTATTGCCACACTGATCTTAAGTATTTATTGATAAGCATCTATTTATATCTCTGCCTGCAAATAAGACATCAGAAAATAAAGTGCATTATTTTCATACGCCGCCTCCTTTCCTCATTCATTTAATTGAATAACCCATAGTGGGGAATACCGGGTCCACGACACCCTTGTCCTAGCTAATTCTGATTCTTAGCCAAGCTTCAGTCTGGTATAGGTTACATTTGGCGCTGCGAGCAGGGTAGGAGGTGGTGTGCAATTCTGCCTGGCTACTTGTATATATTTTTGCTTTTTGTTATATTGTTTTTTTTTTCCTTTTTCTTTTTGGAGGTGGTTATTCAAAAGGCATTAGATAGGTGGGAAAAACAGTGGTTACCACGAGGAAGATTCATCACACTTCGCTCTCAAGGTTGGCTTTCTCATCGTACAACATGTCTGATACCCTGGAGGAACAGGTTAGGGCTTTGACGGAGCTGGTTAAACAGCTTCAAGCTGATAACCAGCAACTTAGAGGGCAAGCAGGTCCTTCAAATATATCAGACTCTGACCAGGATCTTCCCAACAATCCTACTAGGCCAACCCCTGTTGAGCGTCTGGTGTGTGTACCACGAGAAAGAAAATGTTCAAGGTTTTCGGGTAAAATGTCTGTTGATAATATGTCTGTAGAGGACTGGATTGAGGAAGCAAAGCGGTCATTGGCAGTCCGTTCTATGTCTAAACTTGAGCAGGCTTTGTTTTTGTACGATGTCTTGGATGGGGAAGCTAAGCGGGAGATAAAGTTTAGTCCAGCAGCTGATCGCAATGACCCACAGAGAATTTTTACCATCTTGAAAAATAACTTCCGTTGCTCCAAATCTCTTAATGCTTTGTACCGCCAGTTTTATCACCGCCGGCAGTTTGAAAGTGAATCTGTGAGGGAATATTCCCATGTTTTAATGGAGTTAATGGAACAGATAAAGGAGAGGGACGAGGATTTAGAGCAGTCGGATCGCATCCTCCGTGACCAGTTTGTCGAAGGTCTCCGTAATGATAAACTTCAGGGTGACTTGCTGGATAGAATCTCAGCCAACCAGCGTTTACATTTTAGGGATATACGCAATGAAGCTCTTGATTGGCTTAATAGGCGCACACAGACCACCCCCCGAGCCCGTGCATATTCCTGCAATTCCTATGAGGCAGACACTAATGCAGTTACAGCCAGTCCCTCCTCTGAGTTGACAGAGCTGAAGGAGTGCCTTCGCAAACAGCAGTCCCAGCTAGATGCAATTTTAACTCAACTAGGACAGTCACGCAGTATTACCAGTTCCACTTACAGACCGGCAGCAGCTCAGCCTAGGCCCTACAAATTCCAGGCAGATGGGAAGCCCATATGCCTACGTTGTAATCAAGCTGGCCATATAGCTAGAATGTGCAGGGCTTTCATTCCAGGGGGTCAGGGGGTGGCAACACGGAGTGACTACCATGGGGGAGAGCAGACGGGGGCATCCGCCAACAGTGTGATGAGGCAGGAAAACTAGCGCCCTCCGGTGTTGGGAGCTTGGCACCAGGAGGGGGTTTGTTGGGCTCAAAACAGAAGACCTCATCTACTAATACCCGTCTTATTGGAAGTTGTCCAGTCATTGACATTCGTCTTGGGGGTGTACTTACACACTGCCTCCTCGACACCGGCTCCATGGTAACAACGGTGACTGAGAGCTTTTTCCGGCAGCATGTACAACCTCAGACCACTGAAACAATGCAGCCATGTGATTGGCTACAGCTTAAAGCGGCTAATGGGCTAGCCATTCCCTACTTGGGTTACCTTGAGCTTGACTTGGAGGTGCTGGGCAAAGCTCTCCCAAAGATAGGAGTGTTAGTGGTTAGAGATGCACTGGACCCCCACCACGCGGCAACAGAAGATATCTGTGCCAGGCCTGCTGGGGATGAACGCTAATAGCCCCTGCTACCAGGAACTGTTCAAGGAACATGGGCAGGATCTTTCCATTGTCCGCCAGTACAGACCGCGGAGAATGGATGGAAACGAGCTTTATCCGAATGCCAAGCTTGGAGCGCATCTCTGGCTCTGGGTGCATTGGGAAGGCAGTAGTACAGCCAGGTCCCACCCTTTTGTATACCTGCGGGGTGCCTTAAGTTTGTGCAGGCCACTTGCTCTCTTGTCCCAGGCCCTATTATGTCGTGCTTTCTTCAGCCCCTGCCCTATGGAGAAGGTCGATTGCCTGTGCATCTCCTTATCTCGTCTGCCTTATTGCCCATTACTCAGGGCAAAGTGAATATACCAGTGGTTAATGTGGGGACAGAAGATCAGTGGCTCCAACCCGCACTACACTGGAACCCTTCACATAGTGGATTCCACCTCCGGTGATGGTACAGGTGATGAGGAGGTAGCTCTTGTTCAAGCAGCAGGGGCTAGCACCATAGCTTCGGTAGATTTCAGGGGAGTACATTGGCCAAAACTTTCACTTTTACAACAGCAGGAAGCTAGGGCCCTCCTAGATCAGTACCGGAGGGTATTCAGTGAACATGACAGGGGACTTGGGTTGTACAGCACTAGTCCAACATGAGATACACTTAGAGGATACAGCTCCCAGTACGGCAACGTTACCGGCGTCTGCCTCCATCTCAGTTTGCACAAGTCAAGGCTCATGTACAAGAACTGGTAGGGAAGGGGATCGTCCAACCTAGTTGTAGTCCATACGCTTCACCTATCGTAGTGGTCCAAAAGAAAGATGGTACAATCCGCCTTTGTGTGGACTATAGACAACTCAATGCCAAAACAAGGAAGGATGCATACCCTCTTCCAAGAATAGAGGAATCTTGGACGCACTGACAGGTGCCACACTGTTCTCCACTCTAGACCTGGCCTCTGGATACCATCAAGTCCCCATGGCTGATAAAGATAAAGATAAAACTGCCTTCTGTACACCCTTCGGGTTATTTGAATTTAATCGCATGCCCTTTGGCCTATGTAACGCCCCTAGTACGTTCCAGCGCCTGATGGAACGAATCTTTAGGCGACCAAAGTTTCCACTCCTTGCTGTTGTACTTGGATGATATCGTGATCTTTCATCCTCGTTTCAACAGCATTTACAACGGCTACAACTGGTCTTAGGTAGGCTCAAAGAACACAACTTAAAACTTAAATTGAGCAAATGCCATTTTTTCCAAGAGGAAGTGCAATATTTAGGGCATGTTATATCGGCTCGTGGCGTGGCGACTGACCCAGATAAGATCCAGACTGTCCTGCAGTGGAAGCGCCCTACCACCCTGACCGACCTGCGTTCATTCTTGGGGTTCGCCTCTTATTACAGCAGGTTCGTGGCAGGCTTTGCCAAGCATGCAGGGCCTTTACACAAGCTTGTAGCAGAAGTCCAAGGGAAGGGAAAGAGGGTGGAGCTAATGCCATGCTGGGAAATCTCTGGAATGACCACTGTGAACAAGCGTTTGAGACACTAAAACAGGAACTTGTAAGTGCCCCAGTTCTCAAGTATGCAGACTTTTCAAAAGCCATTTGTCCTTGAAATAGATGCCAGTCACCAGGGCCTGGTGGCTGTCCTGTCTCAGGAGGTGGACAGGAAGAGACGACCCATTGCCTTCGCCAGTAGAACCTTGCGGCCATCTGAAAGAAATATGTCGAACTACAGTTCGATGAAGCTAGAGTTTCTGGCATTGAAATGGGCGGTGACGGAGCGGTTCAGGGAATATCTGCTCGGGGCAAAATTTGTTGTCTATACAGACAACAATCCCTTAAGCCACCTGCAGACTGCCAAGTTAGCTGCCGTTGAACAGAGGTGGGCCTCCCAGTTGGCAGTTTTCGACTTTGAGTTAAAATATCGCCCTGGTACAGCAAACCGGAATGCCGACGCCCTGTCACGTCAGAATCGTGAGCTGTCCACAGAGCTTGTTACAGCCTTGGTCTCTGGCATTACGGTTCCATTGGAGTTAAGGGTGCCCGAGGTACTACCAGACCACCTGGCACAACAAGCAGTGATCGCCACCATCGATGCAGCTCCCATCCGCTTGTCAGCAGACCTACGAGCACTCCAGGCAAAAGACTCAGTGATTGGTGCCTTTTTGGTGTACTGGAGGAGGGCCCGGCCGCCAAATAGGCAGGAGAGAACACAGGAAGCCGAGATGGTACTGGAGCTAGCTCGTCAGCTCGTCAACAACCCCCAGCGTGGGACCTCAAACTACAGCTACTACTACCCAAAGTGCTGCACAAGGAGGTATTAACAAGCTTGCATGACAATCATGGCCACCAAGGGGTGGAAAGGACCACTGAACTAGTCCGTCAGAGGTGTTACTGGCCTAAGATGCGTCGGGACATTGAGCAGTGGTGCAAAGAATGCGAGCTGTGCACTCTAGCCAAGGGAGTGGTTCCTACTGCCCGCACCTATGCAGGCCACCTATTGGCCACCAAACCCCTGGAAGTTGTCGCCATTGACTTTTCAACCCTGGAAAAAGCCAGTAATGGTTTTGAAATGTCCTCATTGTTACTGATGTGTTTTCCAAATTCACCCAGGCCTACCCAACTGCTAATCAGCAGGCAGAGACTGTGGCCAAGGTTCTTACGGAAAAGTGGTGCGACTCCTTTGGGGTGCCAAAAAGAATCCACTCAGACCAAAGCCGGTCCTTTGAGGGAGAATTGCTGAAGCGCCTGTGCAAGTTGTATGGGATTAACAAAGCAGAACCACCCCCTATCACCCACAAGGTAACGGGCAATGTGAACGTTTTAATCGTACACTCCACAACCTTTTACGGACCCTGCCCCCTGAGAAGAAGAAAAGGTGGCCCCAAGCTCTTCCACACTTGCTGTTTGCATACAACACATCTGTCCATCAGTCCACAGGTCACTCCCCATATGAGCTCATGTTTGGGCAGAAGCCCCAACATCCGGTGGATTTCCTGCTGGGGCTGGGAGCAGAAGATCCAGATAACACACCTCCAACCGATTGGGTAACTACCCACAAAGAACATCTGGCCGAAATCTACGCTGACGCCAAGAGCCGTCTGGAGGCAGCAGCGACCACCAGAGAACGTTACGGTCAGCCTCCACCCCCCCTCCTAGTGAATGCCAGGGTGTATCGTAGAAGCCATCCACCCAGCCGGCATAAAATCCAAGATCTTTGGGACCCAAGAGCATACCGAGTGGTGAAATGCCGGGACGACGACAAGGGGCTGGTGTATCATATTACACCTGAAGATGGATTGGGTCCAGACATGAATGTCCACCGCTCGGAGTTAAAAAGCTCTGCCAGGCCAGGATAAACCACTGGTGGATGCTCTTGTGGACATTCCATGTGGCACAGCAGAAAATGATGACCGACCAAAGGCCAATGAAGAGGATAAGGATGAGGTGTGGTTCCAAGTTCTACCTAATCAGCCAGATACAAGGCCTTGCTGTGAAGCTGGACAAGATGGGACACTGGCTGGACAACAAATGCCCAGCTACTGCCCGTCACAAGGTGACCAGGATACCCCAATGACAACAGTAGGTGGCACAGGTAGCTCCTCTCCAGAGGTGGAGTCAGACCCACCCCAAGAAATTATGCCGTTGGAGAAGACCCAGTGAGACGCCCAAGACGGGCACGAGCAGGCCAACACTCCAACCCCTTCCGGTTGCCACAGTGAGCTACCCAACACCTGGAGGGCCAACAAAACGCCATTCAGTCAGTTAACCTTACCCCCAGCTGTTATTTTAGACCATGGCATTAGAAAGAATTTGATCACCGGCACCGGAACGGTGACCTTTCAAAGTGGGGGGAATATGTGACGGGTGGGAGTGGGATAAGTGAGTCACCTGTTTCCTAGCGAGTCACCTGACACTGCCTTCATGTGACCGGAAGAAACGCAGGTAAATAGCACACCGCGACTTCATTCTTTTGTTTGAATTAAGAGCGCGGCAAACGCAGTGGTGAGAGCACTGTTGGAATGGATTCTGCCGGTGGTGATTTTACGTGAAGCGGGTAAGGAGAAGCGTTCTTTTAAACAGGTTATGCATAGCTCAATTAACATGTAGCCTATGCTTACCGGTGTTTGTGTTTTAAATGGGGTTTTATGACGGTAAATGTGATGTGTATTAAACATTGTAAATTGTGGGATGTAAATGGGAAATGTATGTACTGCTCTGTATTGAATATGCACTTATTGTCTTTGTAGTAAAAATACTTTGTTCCGGTCTACATTCTATGCAACAGCACAGACGTACAGCCACTAATTGCATGAATTCTTAAACGATTAGCATGTAAATCCAGTACGTTTGATGGGCATGTGGCTAATGGGTTGTTTGTTACTTACAGGAGTCATTTGTAGCCACTGTTTTTCCCTACCTTAGTTTTAGATCGAATACGAAATTAGTGGGGGGAACATTTACACCACATTTGCTGTTCCAGTGCAACTAGTATTAAGCCAGCAGCTCAAGGCTTGCATTGGCGGTTATGTTCTGCTACAATGTGTGCCTTTTGACCGTGTGTGTGTGTGAAACCACCTCCAAGTTGTGTTTGGTTATTTATTTATTTATTGTGTTTGGCTGAGCCTACTCTTTTCTTTTCATTCCTTTGCAGTGAGAGTGCTCTCTTTTGGTGTGATTAATTATGATTTGATAGCTATGTCACGATTGACATATTAGTGTCCTTTCTTTATCTTAAGTTTGTAGCAGGCATAGTAGCCTAACTGCAGCTCTGGTGCTGCTTGGTATTAGTGGCTTGTGTAAGCACTTTATGGGAATTGTGCAATATTGTATCACTATTTATATGCAAGCTATTTATTGCCACACTGAACTCTAAGTATTTAATGATAAGCATCTATTTATATCTCTGCCTTCAAATAAGACCTCAGAAAATAAAGTGCATTATTTTCATACGCCGCCTCCTTCCTCATTTCATTTAGTTGAATAACCCATATAGGCCAGGCAAAGTAGCATTTTTCGACAGACAAATTGTAAAAGAATTTTTTGCAGCTTAGATCATTTCTCTGAGGTGTCTAGAACAACATACTAAAAGTCCTAAGAAATCCTAGTTGAGGAAATATGTTAAATTCTCATCAATCCGAGATGTGTGCCAATAAGGCCAGGCAACATTACACCCCAATGGGGCTATTTTTTTCCTTTACTCCTATCAAAATGAAACTTTACACAATGAAACTACCCATGAAAAGTAAAACATTTTGTATTACAAGTTTCTTTGAAAATTAATTTTAATATGCAAATGAGCTATACACTAATCGCATATGCCCAAAATACACCCAAATAGGCTTAATTTTTTCCTTTACTCCTACCACAATAAAACTTTACATAGTAAAAGTATACATGAAAAGTAACTTTTTTTGTATTACAAGTTTCTTTTGAAATTATTTGAATATGCACATGAGCTCCACACTTATTGAATACGTCCTAATTTGCATAGGCAGAAACACCATTCATATGTATAACAAATGCATCGGCCCAATCTTCATCCAATCATCCTACTGCCAATGGGTGATGGCAATGCTGCTTTTAGACTGGCCTCTAACCTGAAAACACTATACCTGCCAGGGGTATAACCCCCCGCCGGTATAGTCTTCAGGGTCACGGAGGCACACAAGCCTCCCCACCACGACAAGGTAGCAACAACAGGGGAGGGCTTTTTTTTTTTTTTTTTTTTAATCCAGCCTGGATCCTCGACCCCTTCTCTGTGGCTATTGGTTCTGGCACCCCCTATATCAGTTCCTGGTTTGTTCTTTGCTTAATTCTGAGTTTGTGCAGCTAGTACCACGACATTCTCCGCAAATGGCAGTGCAAGGGAGTCCATGTTTTTTGCATGTGCATCTCTTTGTGCTGCAGTCTTTCTTGCAACTACAGCGGACTACATCTAGTATTTCTGGTGGTGCCGCAGGCTGATCGGTCATTATTGGCATAAAGCTCCCATCCAAAACATGCCACCCCCAGTCTTTTGGGTCCATACGTTCACTTCCCCCTTTCCACTCCATCATTTGGTAAATGACCCGAAGACTATGGAACTTTGCAGCTGTTGACAATGGAGGGAGAGTTTGAGGTTCCACTGGAGATGAGTTCTGAGTTACTTTATCACAGAATCGCCTGTATCTCAGCATATCCAGTGATTCATCTTTTTCGCCCCCATACAGTGATACTAGAGCTTTTTCACCTGCTGCAATGATGATGCCTTTTCCCACATTTTCCTGTGACCGGCTGAACACCTTAGCTTGTTCGAGAAAGCTAGTGTCATTCTTTACTTTTTTCAGTGCCATTCCCTTTCCTATGCCAAATAGACGAGACGTAGAATCACAACCTAAAATGGCATGGATAAAGAGGAGATTGTCACACACCTTGGGACCAAGTAACTCCTTTGTCTACTTCATGCACCAAATCCTTCTGGTTCTTGTTGCTTTCTTTGGTTCTGGTGCCAGAAACAGCTCCTGTGCATTCAGATCAGCATGATGCAACAAGAGTACTAACAAGTCTGTGCCATCACCTACTAAGACTGTGTCTTTTATTCTGGCAGAGGCAATGGCAGTTTGGACAATGAGCACATCTGCATCGTGCTTTGCATGGTCTGTGATACACCCAGCCTTCTCAAGTTTAGCACTGAGATAAACCAAGAACAGTTGTTTGTTTTCCTTATTGTTAAGGAACTGGTCCTTTTTGGATTGGATGATCATGTCACCAGAGAAGTGTACAGTCACACCGGGAGTAGCACCTGTCCGACGCAGTTGAGTGGCGTCTTTTATTGTTGGTTCTTCTTTGTAGCCATCAAAGATAGTAGTCTTACCATATTTCTGTGTGACATATCTGACTTATCTGACTATACCGGCGGGGGGTTATACCCCTGGCAGGTACTACCAAGCCAGGCAGTTTTCAGGTTAGAGGCCAGTCTAAAAGCAGCATTGCCATCACCCATTGACAGTAGGATGATTGGATGAAGATTGGGCCGATGTATTTGTTATACATATGAATGGTGTTTCTGCCTATGCAAATTAGGACATATTCAATAATTGTGGAGCTCATGTGCATATTCAAATTCATTTCAAAAGAAACTTGTAATACAAAAAAAGTTACTTTTCATGTATACTTTTACTATGTAAAGTTTTATTGTGGTAGGAGTAAAGGAAAAAAATTAAGCCTATTTGGGTGTATTTTGGGCATATTCGATTAGTGTATAGCTCATTTGCATATTACAATTAATTTTCAAAGAAACTTGTAATACAAAATGTTTTACTTTTCATGGGTAGTTTCATTGTGTAAAGTTTCATTTTGATAGGAGTAAAGGAAAAAAATAGCCCCATTGGGGTGTAATGTTGCCTGGCCTTATTGGCACACATCTCGGATTGATGAGAATTTAACATATTTCCTCAACTAGGATTTCTTAGGACTTTTAGTATGTTGTTCTGGACACCTCAGAGAAATAATCTACGCTTCAAAAAATTCTTTTACAATTTATTCTACTTTTGGCTCCAAAAGGGGTTAGTTTGCCTGGACTAATAGTGGGGAATACCGGGTCCACGACCCCCTTGTCCTAGCTAATTCTGATTCTTAACCAAGCTTCAGTCTGGTCTAGGTTACACAAGTAGGCTAGGCTAGTGTATTTTGTCATCCAACTGGTAATACTACAATGCCAGTAGAAAATATATGGGAAGATAATTTAAGTTGTCATTCGCCAGACCAGGTGTTCGTACTTGTTTAAACCAGGAAATTGTGTCAAATGATAAAGTATAGCGTTGGGTAGGCTAAATGCTGCTAGCTAACAGCAGATAGCTCGCTAGCTGGTAGCCAGCTATTAAATGGCACTCATCTTTGATCTGATTATGAAGATGTGTTTTGTTTTCACCTTCCAGACGACAGCGTTGTGAACCCATCCACTTCTGAAAATTAAATAACTATCTGTGCTTTTGTAGGCTTTCAGTGTTTGAGATGTGTAGGGGGATGGATTTTCTATTAGATAGATGTAAATATCTCCACACCGGAGCTCAGGCAGGGACTTTGTCGAGGTTAAAGAAAAAACATTTTCGGGTGCAGTAAATGGATCAAACATTTTATTTTTTTCTAAATATCTCTGTTTGGCTATAGTGGTATGGTCTGTGGTTGATGGCGATCGTAGTTGAGTAGGCGGCACTGCTCGAAGTTGTCAACTGTTTAACGCCATGTTCGCTGTTTCGCTGTTCTTTTTGCCCGCCAGCTAGCTATTGTAGTCACGTCACTGAAAACTATGAATTGTCAGCAAGAACCCATAGAGCCTGTGGATGGTGAAGGCAAATGCCAGCCTGTGCTGGTGACGTGAAAGTTTAACTTCAATTCAATTCCATTAATTTACATAGGTCCATTGACAATTTACATTGTCTCCTGCTTTGCAGATCCCATAGCCTGAACCCCCCCCTAGAGACACACAATGAGACAACAGCGGCAAGGAAAAAGACTCCCTTTTAACTCCCAAAGAAGAAACCTCAAGCAGAACCCAGCTCCAAAAAGTGTGACCCATCTGAGCAGGTAAAGTTAGACAGTTAGACCGAGTTAGACAGAAATGACAGCTCGAAGATACAAACGGTAGACACAGCAAGCGACAGAGGCGATGGAGAAGAGGGAAAGTTGATATTCAGAGGATGTGTCGTACCTCCGCCCTATGAGCAGCCTCTTTCTCCTCGACTCATTAAATCAGATAAATTACTGTAATTACTTGCACTGACATCAGTGGATTCTCAAGGCAGCTATTATACCACTCAATAGAATACATTATTAAGTGAACAATTATATACTCTGTATGTGTAAGCATAGAATGGAGGGAGGATATAATATGTTTTCTACTGGTATGCACTGTCTGAATATAATAACCTTCCATAGGTAGAGTTGACTGTGAGCATATCGTAATGGTTTTGAGTTTGATTGTTATTTGATTATAGTTATGTAGCACAGCAATAGATGTAATGTGAGAGATAAAGTGACCTAGACAAAATGCAGACTATGAATTATCCACAACTATCAAATACATATAAGTTATTTGTTTAGTGGTTTTCCGTCCTTTCACACTAAAAACAACACATATGTGTTTATTTCAATAAACAAGTTTATCACACACATTTAAACAAAAATGAAGGCCAGATGCTGCATAGATATATTGTTGGAAATAGAAGGACAGTGCAGGGTAAGATGCAGTTGTTCTGATCCAGGTACTAAAGGAACAGTGTAGTGAAACCATGACAACCTGGACAGGAACCGTTCGTGTCAGGCCTCCACAGCGGAAAAACATCAAATTTAAGGTAAGGGCTCGAATTACAACGTCTCAGCTGACAATCCCTTGCTGCTAAACCTCAGGAAATCCAGAACAGCGTGTTCAGTGCAGTGCGTTTTGCATTCATAAAGCAGAATGGATACTCCATGTGTGTCCTTCCGTCTAGTGTAGCTTAACAGATGAGAGCTTGAGTAATTGCACTGAGAGGTCTTGAGTTCGTCCCTGGCTTAATTTGGATTTAAAGGCACAGTGCGTTTTTGTTGTCAGAAAAACAGATGTGCTTCAAGATTAAATGTATGTTATTCTGAAGGCATGTTAAAAAAAAACTGTGTTGTATAATAATCATGTGCATTGCATGAATAGTGATGATCCCTCAACAGGCATTTATTGCATTTTGACTGACAAATGGGCCAAATTAAAAACACAACAGAACAACACCTTGAAGGTGCCTATGGAGGAATAAAAAAAGAACATATTTACATTTTTGACTGACTGACACAGGCTATGCAATTTTACGGCTCAGTTGGTTTGTTTATATTGATATTGTCACATGTAGAAGAGTATATCCCCATAACCGGAACAATATATCCATTTTGAATGAATCCCCCGCGTTCCACCCCACTTAAAATAAGGCTTTAATCAAAAGTGTGAGTATAAAAGAGCATTCCCCTCGGGCTGTACATCTCCTCATCTCCTCATCTTCCTTAAGTCAGGGCAGGAAACTGATGCAGTCCGGCGGTCCTGTCTCTGTGTTGGTAAAGTGAGTGATGTTCTGCTGATTCACATCACATCTGCCATCTGCGTTAGCATGTCTGCAGAGAAGACTGAATGTGCTGATGGCGACAAAAAACAGGAAGAGGGAGAGGAGGAGGAAGAGAGGAAAAGTCACAGTGCATAAAAGAGAAGTGTTCTGTCTGTGCTTGCTGGACCAGAGAATGCCCTTATGGTGCTTTCAGGGCAGTGAAACTGCACAAAGGAAATGCATCTTCCTCTCTCCCTCTTTTTCTTTCTCTCCCTTTCATCCTCCCTCACCCACTTGATGTTTCTCTCTCTTTCTCTTCATCTCTTTCTCTCTGATCCATGACCTTCCTCTTTTGTAGTGCCTTCCATGTAAAGATCCAGATTACCCTTCGCTCTGAATAGGGTCGAGCTCTGGTCTCAGCTCAGTTATTGGCTGACAAGTAAATGTAGATGTTTGTAAAAGGGGAGAAGCTCAAGCCTGGATTGTATAAAGAGGAAACACTTGCTGCACTCCCCCTACCCCTTACTATTCTGTAGAATTAAGAATGTGACATGACAGCATCATTCTTAGTGTGCTCTGGCAGTTGTCTAATGAATGAAAATTCCACAATTGTAATCTATGGAAAGAAAACATACAGATACATATCAGTTTAAAATGCTGTGTGCTATCCAAATGTTAAAGACATATACGCAGCAAACTCAGTTTCACAACTCTATGGCGGTATCAGTTTCCCCAGCAGGGCCAAATGTCTGGAATTGGCCTCAGCTATTTTTACTTTCCTAGTGTTGATGGTGTGATATAAAACACAATCTTGTGTATTTGATGTCAGACACTGATGTTAGGTTTGGTGTGTGGGCTGCCACGGATCTCGGCTAGCACTGGACTAGATCTGTTACAGAGTGACTTGACATGATGCATACAAAATTGATCATGGATAAGAAGGGGAGAGAGCATTCAAGTATTGTAGAACAGCTTAGTAGGTATATTGTGTGCCTGAAAGTTACTATTACAAGGGTAAGTAGAGCAATAAAACCATGTTGATGGTCGCAATTATGTACATTAAGGGAATAGGCTAGCATAGAGTGTGTAGATGTGCAATGAGTGGGGTTGACTTACTGCATGACAGTGTGGTGGGGATGGGTAGGTGCAGAATGAGGGTTTCTATTCAATTCATTTCAATTTGAATTGATATTCATAAAATTGTCACTGCACTTTCTGCATGTAGATCGGGTGAAGAGAGACTACAGCAGCATCCCACAGTAGAGACAGTGTAGACTAGGAGGTGAAGAAAAGAGACAAGTGCTTAATGGTTATGGTGATGAGGAACAATGTACCCGGGATCAGTAGGCCCTCCTACACAGTACACCATGCGCTGTCTGTAGCCCACTGCTGCTAAACACAACATCATGGCTGACAAGGAGGAAGTATGTTGCGACAGGTGCCGGGTTTTAATGCATTCTTTATGACTATAAGATGCACTCAAGTGCAATATCTTTAGTCTCACCTCCAGTCATGCCAAAGGTGTCAACCGTTCCGCTACCAAACCATACATTTCTTGACTGATTATATGGCAGTACAGCCATGTTGTTATTTGTCCATCTATTTGAGAGTTAATGTTAGCCACTGTTTACAGCAGGTTAAGCCACTGAAAGTCATTTCTTGATGGTTTCCATAGTGTTACAGCCATTTAATTTTCCGGGGCTATTTTTATTCTATTGGTCATTGGAGGCACAATGGGGCGTCTGAATGTATGTGTAAAGTGCGGAAAAACCAAGACCATGAACGGACAAGAAATGGACAATTTCCTCTCTCTCAGTTTTCTGATCTGCATTTTGCATTTTGCTGTTACCACTCTCACGTTCAGAGTGTGTTTCGCGGAACCTCTTAGTTCACCTCAATAACAACACTGACATTTCTTCACGTCACGAACCACTACACAAAATGACAACACCGACAACAGATAACTCTGCAAACGTACCGGCCGTGATCCGTCCCAAAGTCGGTTGCCATCTAAGAAGCCATTAAAGCACACATTAAAATGGATACTCTTGCCTGCTAATGGTCACATGCACATTGATCTCTTCTCATCCCATTACCCTGCTCATTGCCACTGCTTTCAGTCTCATAAAACCGTCGTTATTCTGTATACAGGATTCAGAAAATCTGTATATTTCTATGTGTAAACTTATACATTTTAGGTTTGAATTCCGTCTGCTGTCTGAGAGTCCATTGGGTCACACATGAATGTCCACCATTGTGATTGAGACCATCCATACAGCATGAACCATTCATCACAAGGGTGGAGATGCAGAGTGAACTACATGAGCAGTTGAGGAGTGTTCGACCTTCACCCTTCAAGAGATAATGCTTGAGGGCCTGGGATCTTAAGATCAGTAGACCACTGTCTTTGGCACATAATATGCAATCACTTACAGTATGACATGCCCTACTATTTCTCAAAGGGCACTTGCCACCTTCATTCTTATGTGCAAATGTATTCAACCTCGCCATGAAGAGAACGGGTGGACAGAGAGCAACATGACTGTGGGGTTATGGTAATCTATCTCTGTTTTCTCAGTCAGTCAGTACTTTTTATAAGTAGCTGCATGCCAAATTAGTTGAGGAAAAATGCACACAAGAGGGCTATGGTGAACTTGTGCAGCAATGTGTTGTACCAAGATGGACATAATTTAATTCTCATTCATTTTATGGAACTGCTAATTATCTTGGGTAGGTGGATAGATTTCCTGAAGAATAGTCCAACATACCTCCTGCATTAATACCTGTTTTTAAGGAAATGTGGGGTTATGGTTAGGATTTAGGGGTCAAGGTTGTCACATGGAATATGCACTTACAGAACATGTACATACATGTATAACTATTTATTAACTATGTATTACCTACTGACTCATTACAATCCTAATTACATTGCAATAAGGGCACATATTATAATGCGTGACTCATACTGGTCCATGTGGACATAATTGGTGTCTGATGTCTTCATTTCCCCAGAAATGCCAACCTTGTGTGACCTCATTTCCATGTCGCCTCCACTGTCTGTGACTTGACTTCTCTCAGCTCTTGGTCCACAATATGCAATGAAAGTCAAATATCTTTGAAACTCTGAAAAGGGCAATTATTAGTGGCTCAGTCGTTTCACTGAAAAGAAAAGACAGGACTTACTGGAGTAATCGTCTTTACTGAATTATCTTAAGCCCTTGTAGATTTGTCTCATGTTAGTCATGATAAAGCTGTCTATCAGAAATGGCCAAATCCTTTTTTTATTGAACACTAAATGGAACTTTGTAAAAACCTCCTTAAAATGAATGTCTTTTTTTTCAGTCTTCCTTGCTACAACTAGAATTTCAACAACCTTAAAAACTAGACCTTTTGGATGACTGGAATAATGAATAATGGAATACTAAAGGTATGCACACAACCCTCTGCAAAGACATATTTCACTGCATATTTCCTCCATCATGTTGTACTGTGACTGCACACTGAATACTTAAAAGAGGCTTAAGAGAGGGAATAGTGTGAAACATTTCTTAACATTTGATCCTTAATGGCCCCAGACATAATATGAAAACAGAACAACATATAATTTACAAAACAAAGCCGTTCCATTCCAAATGGCATTTCACCGCCGTGATTAGCACTAGCCGTGATTAGCTATGATGCACTGACATCAGAATTGATTCCATCTCTGAAAAAGCAGCGGCCAACAGCAGAATCAGCAGCAATCACAACAAACAGCAACACAAGGACTACCTATCAGCATTTTTGCAGGGAGGAACACACACCAGTGTATTTGCATTTAGAGTGGAGATGAACAGACATTACCACACAAATTAAACAGATCCGATGAGCAGGGACGACCCGCCTCAGAGGACAACATGCTCACCTTTTGATTCCATGACAGAGAAATCCTGAATCAATTTTTAAACTTGAAAGTTTTAGAGCACATCAAAGAACAGTTTCAAAAGTCTCAAAAATAAGTAATATTTGAGATTTTATATTCTTCTCCAGAGGAGGTTGGTGAATGCCGTGGTTGGTTGGATTGAAAAGATCATGCATGGTTCCTCAATATAGACACCATGCTTTGATTCATTTTAACAATACTACTACTGCAACAACCAATACTACTACTACTACTACTACTACTACAACAACAACAACAACAACAACAACAGTTACAACTACTAATACTACTACTACTACAACAACAACAACAACAACAACAACAACCACTACTACTACTACATCAACCACTACTACTACTACTACTACTACAACAACAACCACTACAACTACAACCTACAACAACAACAACCACTACTACTACTACAACCTACAACAACAACAACAACAACCACTACTACTACAACTACTACAACAACAACAACAACAACAACTACTACTAATACATCATCTACTACCACCAACAACAACAACAACAACTACTACAAATACGACTACTACTAATGATACAATTTATTTAATGGCGCCTTTTATGGCACTCAAGGTCACCTTTCATCACATAAGATCAATAACAACATAAAATAATAAAATAATGTACAATACAATAGTATAAAATGTAACTGATGCAGTTACATCAGTTCTTCTTGAATGTCTTTTCGAATGAGGAATGTCATGTTGTGTCAAGTATTTTATATCAAACTATTTGAATGGCCTTGGGTCCACAAAGGGAAAACAGAGCGGCTTTGCTCTGCTTTTCTCAACGTTTTTTTTTTTCTTCTCGAATACAAAGGCATTCACTTACCTGGGGTACGTTCGTCGTAGGATTGAAGCTAAGTTAATCAATTGGCCTTTTAGCCCGTTAAGATTAGCGAGCTGATTGAGAACAGCAAATATCGGTTCGTTAACGGCTGATCCGCATCCAAATCATGTGGTTAATTTCAACCAGGCTAAACTTACCGGGGCATTTGCGCGTGCACGTCCTACTTCAAAAGGCAGGAAAGGTCGATCACCAAAACAATGATTTTCTAGCGGTATAATGGTTCTAAACTCAAAGAAAAGGGCTCTTTTTTTCTCCGCTGGCCAGCAGGAGATGAACATGAACGCTTATGAAGAATACAAGACCATAATCATGGCAAAATTCAACACCGCCACCGCTGTGAGAGCAAGGTGTGTTGGGATGTTTATACGCAGATATCTATGTATGAATGACTGACGGCAAGTGTCAACTAGTACAGAGGTTCTCTCTACCGGTTCGAAACTACAAGGTTGCTAGTTCAATTCCCCTCACCTCCTTCCTCGATATAATTCTACATTTTCTTGTAAGTCGCTTTGAATAAAAGCGTCTGTTAAATGACTAAATGTATTAATAACAAATGCAATAAATTGAAGCAGTGAAAATAAATTGTCTGTATTTCTCTTTATTCTTATCATGAGTCCACCTTAATCATTTTCTACAATAATGATATGCTATGGTGTACTAATAACGCTCATATAATTATGAGTGCTTTGTTCTCCGCATCACCGATACTACAAAAATGTACCACTCGCAAAAAAGCGCAAGACAGTCAATGTTCGACTGTGGTGTTTGCAATAAATGACTCGAGAAGGTCTTGTAAATGAATGATTCCTTGTCGGCTGAATCGGTAGCGCTCATACAAGAATAATTGATCTTGGCGATTGCAAAGAACTCTCTCCCTCCGCTAATCTTATTAACTATCTAATATCAGTCCTTGGTCAATGGGATCCCTCCTTTTTCCGGGGGTGTGGCAAGCTTATCCAGCTACACTTAAGTTAGCCTGCCCTGGAGCAGGTTAGTGCTAATCGATATGTAACTATGGTGATTTATCAAAAGTTGCTTCCACGAACCAAAAAGAGGGGCGTTTTTTATCTTAGCCTGAAAATTAGCTCGCTAAACCGCTTAGCGAGCTACGACGAATACCCCCCTGGTGTCACGAACGGAGACTTGACACAAGGTTTAGGATACAAACGCTCAAGGTGTGTTTAACTTTGATTCAACAAAAGGCTACTATGGGCAAACAAGGCAAAGAACTCGGGACTCAGGACTCACACAAAGACAAAGGAAAAGTCCAGGGCTTAAATAGAAACTCAATTAACACATAGGCTACAGGTGAGAACTAAACATGGAGGGAAATACTAAACACTGGGGAGGATGAACGGACTGGGGTAGCATATGGTGCTGGAGCAGGAACCTGGACTGGAGTAGCTGCAGGGGCTGGAGCAGGAACAGAGGAGCGTGTTGCAGAGGCTGTGACACCTGGTAACACTTCCAGAAACTTTACAGATGCTTTATTGAAATTCAAGTTCAGTCTTTCTAGATGTTCACTGAACATCCCCTTAGCCAAACCCAACCCCTAACCCCAACCGTAACCACAAATTGTAGTTAACAGAGTTTCAACCGAAATAAAAATAGTTCATTCATGATCTGAGCATCTGTAGATAGTGTGTAGGGGACCACTCAAGCAAAGTGTGACCCTTGTCAATATTACTGTATAGATCTTGAAGGTGCACCTTGAAGCCCTACTTCTAGCCTTCTTCAAGTCAAGTGCTCTTGATCCAGACAGGTTGACCCTCCTCAGGCTTACCATGCCTCTCAAAAGTTTACTTCTTGGTTCAATAACATGGGAAAAGCGTATGGAATGAAGAGCTGAAGTTGGATATTGGACACAGACGTTCAGGCCATAAGAGGTGAACAGATAGCTTGCATTGGCATTTGCTATGTGCCATTTTTAAAACTGGCCTGTGTTCATCAACCAAATAAAGAGAGAAATGGATAGGTCCAAATAGCACAGGATAGGACAAAATGTCACACACACGACATGTGTTTGTCACATGAGCATAAGTCACACAGTGGGTAGATGCTGTAGATCAGTGACAGTATAAACAGTTTCTCACAGTCTCTCATGCCTACACATGTCTCTCTTCATGGGGTCAGACAAAGAAACATGTCTTGACAAGAATATTTTGAGACATGAGCTCCTGCCTCATAACTGGGCGATTTACTTTTGTCTGACTTGTGTTACAAAAACATGTGAAACATATCATTGGGACAACAACTGTATGCCAATGTGCTATTACACAATGCTAATGACTAAGTGACAATGTACTAAAAGGTACAATCATGACATTACAGTGGAACAATGAAATTAAGTGCTATCTACCTTGTTTATTTGAATTTGCAGTGCTATGAGGCAAATATGTAGCTTATCTGTGCATGTGTGATATATGTGATGGTCGATTTCAAGGTAGACTGCTCTGCTAAACTCAGGGGGTGTAATTCATTCTTCACTCTGTATGTCGAATGCACAAGAGACGGCCATTCTTCTTTTCAGGCACTGACGTTGTCCTTCAAGGTCTTTACGCATGACTTTGAAAATCCTCTGTTGAGCATTATTTCTTCAGAATGCAAAGTACAACTCACCACCATGAGTCAAGACTCTCTGCACCTGGAAAAAAGTACATTTAACTTTTGATTCTTAATGACTATATAATTTCATCTGCTGTGACCTCTTAATAACTTGATCATGAATCCTCTCTTATGATTATTTATCTACCAGATGCTTTTATTGAAAAGCGACTTAAGATAAACATTAAAAACCTTAACAAAAGTAAGCCTTTTACACTTACATAAACTTTAAGACCTACAGTAATCTCTTTACTGGCTATAAAAATATCTGCAAATAGTCAAACAAACTGGACTGAGAAGTGTAAACGAGGACAGGTGGGGCGATATCCATCAGTGTCCTTTCTAATCATAGCAGTCTATCTGTCATAGAGCAGACAGGAAAGAAGGTGAGGGCGAGCCCATCTGCTGCTTCCATAGAGAAACCCTGAGGTAAACGCTATACAGGTTCCCACGGCAATGTTATCCATTGTGTCCATATGAGTTGTGAAAAACTTTCCACTCTTATGCTTGATATCAATAAAGTACAATAATATACGTGAAAAAAAACACATATAAATAAATAAATACTATTACCAGAAGACTGTAGGAATTTTTCATTTTGGAATGTATGTCTATGTGCGATAAGGGTGAAATAAGAAATCGCTTCCAATTGATTTGATTGATTGATTTGTTTGTGTTTATAAGCTGAAGGGATATATAATGTTAATGTATATTTCTGGTGGGAACAGTGCAAATGACCATCCTGATAATTGTGCTTTGATTAGTCTTCCAACTCATTTTCAACCAATTTAACTCTTAAAGACTGATGCTGGGTGCTGAGATAATGTATTGCTCACTGTCATCACATGAAGGCAAAACCTGGTTCGCTGTTTGTTGAACATTTAATCAATTTACACTGAGTGATATTAAGTAGTCAGTGCATTTACACTTGAGAGTAATAACTATCACTTGGTGTAAATACAAAGCTCTATTTATTTAAATAAACACACTTACACACAGTATGAACATTTTGTAAGATAAATGAGTAAAACCAGTAATATCGGGAGACCATATTAAAAGAAGCAAAAAATTAAATGAAACTAACTTCTCTGTCAGGAGGTGACCTTTTGTTTTGTGCATGTTTGACTTGGAATGTGTCCAGTGTCCCTCTCCCTGTAGAATCTCTCTCTCTCTCTCTCTCTCTCTCTCTCTCTGTCTGAGCCTAGTTGCTTGAGTGATGGGGTATTGCATTTTAATAGCCTCTGCCATCAATGATTATCGTCCTGACAATTACAGCTCTGAGTAACATGTCCCCAGAGGGAAGCCTCACTGGAGTTCTGACACGACTGCAGCTGACCTCCAAACGCAGGAACCTGTTTGTGAGATGGGTAGCCAGTCCTGTTTTTTTACGAACAATGACTCACTATCACTGTATTTGGAGCGTAGGCTGCGCCGAGGGTGAGGGGGTGTGGACTGATAACATTTATAAAAAATCTGATCCATTACAAACAGCCAGTCTGTTCTATTTCTGTGAGGAGAGCGCTGTCTATCGTAAAGTCCTGTGAATGATGAGTCTTGATCAGCAAATAAAAGTGAGACTCACACTCATGGACGGGGGTTGGTGGAGGCGGGTTGCCCATTTCATGATCCAGAGGATTCCAAAACGATCAAAATCGGCCTGGCAAGGTTCAGGATGAACTTAAACAGTTGATGGCGTGTTGAGCCAATTTTAGATCCGAGGCTATTCATAAAACATTTGCGGCTGTAGCCTCAGATACCCAGAACCAATGATGCCACTGGGTATAACCTAGGATACATTGCAGGCCTATAGCCAACATTACATTTGCGTTTGTTCTGTAATTGGAACTGTATTTGATACAAATTAAATTAAAATACAAATTAAAAAGTGTTACTTTTGACTGTTTCCCCCCCATTATGTCCATCCATGCCTTCTCACACTAGAAAATGTTGGCCCCCTTGCAAGTCTCAAATGCCCCCTCAGTCGTTGCACCCTGCAGCCGTCCCTGATTTGCAGCATGCAGACGATTAGCTACAACCTCACCTTACAGCTACAGCATATTACTAAAGTCATTAGAGCCAATTAAGAAAACAGCTTGACATCATAGATGATCCAATATCTTGCACTGACATTTTCATGACTTATTTGAATGCCTATATATTTCTCAGGTTGAGACTGTAGATGTTGATATATTTCAGTGAGTTGCCCTTGTTTTATTTGTACAATATCTCTCACTGTCTCAGTGTACGAGGAAGATGCATATAATTACTGAACTTATAACTACATATTACCAAATTGATAACAGCGAAGCAGATTAGCTCAGCATCTTATATCACCTAATGTCTTGTGCTGATGATTTTCCATTATCACCAAAGATCTGAAGTCAATTTGATAGAGAAACATTACATCCACTTCTCCCATCATTTGAATGTCCCATGTGGCTGTGCTTGCAGACTACCTGCTGTGTGGACTGTGTTTTCCTTTCTCGCCCTGCAGATAGTCTATATCTAATTATGCTCCTGATTTATGTGATCATTTCTGTTGTATCCGGGGAAGGATAATGGAGAATAGAAAATCAATAATTCTCGTTCACACTCACCGGCCAAAAATTAATATCAACTGCTCGTCGTCGTTTTTTTTTTCTTTTCTCAAAATGAATTTGTTGGACCCTTGAGGGTTTCGAGTTTCACGGGGTTGATTACAGTCGGTATTTCAAGCGTAATGAAATATAGCGATTACAGGAATTATACAGCATCATTCACACAAACTGCCTCGACTGACCAGGTTTTCTATCAAAGGGATGAGGTACTGTCACCACTCTGTATTTTCAAAACCATTGAAAAAGAATTTAACACCTGGAAAAAAATTCTAGTTTAACAGATGCAGTGTGTCTGCGTAGTAAAAATTGACATAACAATTAAGGAAACAACCCTAAAGGTGAGAAAATGTTATTTTGCTGCTCGAATGATTAATGCCAATGAAAGAAACAAGTGATTACCTGGTGTCTCAGACGCTTCAGTGTGTATGTTGACGTTCCTTTTGATAGATGTTCAGATTTGGCTTCATACTTCTGCCACTCTTTAAATTACATTAAATGAACACAACACAACACAACAGGACAAACATCAAGCTCTGTGCACATCCTGCATTAACATTTGTATTGCCGTATATTTTTTATCTCAAGTACACAAAAGAACCAGAGACTTAATGTTTAGTAGATGAGCAGTTATCAGAGCCTTGTGACCAATGGAAAGGCTTGGGCACGTCTAACACCCTGATTAATTGACAGTAATTCTCCATCCTAGAATACTGCATCCCTTTCAAATGACAAACTTAAAGAGTAGGCCCGATGGCAGCACAATTATGGACATGATTTGTGACACCATCCATGAAGTACTGCCACTCATGATCATAAAGTTATTTATTTATATTTACAGAGACAGTATACATTAATAAACGTCAGTGTAAATATATCAGATTTAGTGAGCTGGCTGATTTCTATTTTGCTTTCCCCGAACAACCTGATAGCAGTGTATTAGTTCGTCCAGACCACACAGATTTGAACTTGTGGTCAATAATGCAAAAACCTATGTAATATGAATATCCCTAATATGATTGCAATTGCTTTTCTCTGCTGTGTTATGAGCCTGAATAAAGATGTGTTTTTTTTTTTATCTCAGCCCACAAACTGCAGACCAAGGCACAAGTATATTTTACAAAGAAAGTAGCTGAGTAAATGTTTACATGTTTACTGAAAAATTTGCGGAGTAGCTTATTCCAAAAAAGCTGAGCACTGGTCTAAAGATTGGCTCTCATTTATCAAGATTAATCTTTTAGGCTGCTGCACAATCACTGTAGTATTATTCATCCCTTTCAATAGACCTCAGGAGGACTGTTGAGTGCCGTGTGCACATGTAAATGAGGCTCCTAATGCAATCAATGGATTCCAATTAATGACAAGTAGACTGCTCCGCAAAGGTGACATTTAATTTATAACTAAACATATACATGCTTAATACATATGTTACTTACATCAATACATTCACTTATCAAATCACTTGACCACGTTTCAACCAATTTAGGTGAGGCAAAGGAAAAATGTCTTTACTTACTTTTTTTGTTTGTTTTTGTGAGTTAGAAACCATTTGATGTCTACCAACTTCTTCATTAATCCTGATTCGTTCCCCCGTGTCCTTTTCTGCTCAATTATTTTTTCTCTCCCTGACTAGAAGTTTTGCTCACTGGGAAGCCTTTGAAGAGGCCTCTGCAGCACAACTGATCCATTTCAAGCCCTGGCCGTCTTGTTCACTGTGTAAAAACATCACAAGCTCAGTTTCCACACCTTCACAAATTCAAAGCAGCTCTATAAATATGTAGATTAGATGGCCAGATTAGTGCGAGACTTTCTTGTTGTGTTCAATGTACTGTAGGACCCGCATTAAGTCCTCTGGATCCTGCAGTGTGAGTCCAATCCACTGCAAGTGTTCTTAATTGATTGGGAAGATATCTCTCATCATTGGATGATTTTGATTAATGATTTTATATCATCTTTCTGTGATGACACAGTGTTGGAGTTTAGGGCAAATTGGCTATAAATAACTCTCATTGCGGATGAACTCTAGAGAAGCCAGACATTGTATAACCAGGACACATTAAACGTGTAAGGTTACGGCCCTTTGGCATGTCAGCATGAATTACCATAATAACTCATAGTTGCATGCCTTGCAGTCTCATAAGCTTTTACTGCTTCATTTAAATATGAATCAGTGAATTTCATTTCTGGATGCATCTCAACAGCTTTCAAATAACCATCTCTCAAAACTTCCTCAGTGTCTGGAAATGCAACAAGCATGCCTTGGTTCATGAGTGTCATCCATGTCTAAACTGGGTCATAAACATACCATTAAAGAGTTAGTGATGTTAATGTTCTTTGCACTTATATATTTATTTCACATATACATGTAAGTGCTTAGAAAATATGTGCTTAAGTATTTAATATGGACGGTTAAAGCACCATAATGCACAGTGCAATGTTGTTAAGTGTGTGGATGTAAATATTGTGAGTGATAACAATAATACAATTCTTAAAATTCTGCAGTGAATTTTGCAAAGATTTCATTGTTTCATGGGTCAACAATATGCCTGCCAGTTTATCTACCACAGTATATTCACCTGCCTTCCCTATCAGCAGCTGTGTTTGGCTCAGTTCTGGCCCTTATCTGGGCCAGGACTATACTAGTCACCTGATATCTGGCCTGGTTTGATTGGATAGTATAACACTCATGTTGTACAAGTATCAAAATGTAAAGAGCAGGGCCTCCATTTGCTTGTTCTTTAATTCGCAGTATTGTTTCAACACACATTCCATTTGGCGAGGATGACAAATGCTCCTTTTTAAATTGCTCCAATTCAGCCCAACTTCTTAATATGAAACCTGTCAGGCATCATTTGTTTCCTCGTGGATTAAAACATAAAACTGCAGGGGACGACAACGATTCCAGTTAGCCACCGTCTGGGCTCCACGCATGCGGTGAATCTTCCACAGGACCTCATGAAATATTGAATAGGTAAGAAGGCTCAGGCAACTGTTAGCGCCCTGATATGCACCATGCATGCATCCTTGCACAGTGACCCCTTGTTGGTTTTCCTGGTCGTGTTGGCACGTGTCCCGTGGCTGCCTTACCTGATTAAATAAACAAACGGCCACCGAGGAGCCTGGTTGGTGTGTTTGTGTGGAGCTATCAGCCTTGGGACAGATGCACAGCCCGCAGCCCAGGCTTGGAAACAGGCCTACAACTCACTTGTAAGCACCATCCGGCCTCCACTGTCCAATTATGCAGATTGTTGTTTTGCACACTCACTCAAGTGGAGAGGAAACGAGGCCAAGGTCCAAATGCCCCCAAACCACAAATAACTCAGCCTTTTGTTCAGAAGCCCCACACCACATTGCTTGTAGGAAACCAGAACCGCACTGAGAGTTAATAAAAAATAAAAAAAATGACTTAAACTAAGTGTGGCATTTCATTCAGAAGACCAAAAAATATAATTAACATAAAACCAAAGCTGTCAGAGAGGTAACCCTATAATATCGACAGACACAATGAAATGTCTCGAAATTGATTGTGGAATAAAAAAAGCTAAATTAGTCATATTGCACCTGGGTTACTGATTTCCCAGCACCAGTTACCGTTTCAGACACCTAACAACACATAAAAGAAGGTCTGATTCCCAGAATTACACATTTCTTATGGTTAAAAATTCATCTGTCGTTAGCATCAAACGAGCTTGCCAGCACTTCATGATTCACAAAGCGCCAGACATTTTGCAGTCTTCAGGGTCTTAAAACAACTAATTTCAACTGGTAGTATTAAAACAGACAGACGGGCACCCATGGCGTGTGTGGAATAATCTCCCAGTACAAGCGTACTGTGCCAGGCTAGCAGGCAAGCCAAGCTAAGCCAGGGCAGATGGAGATCTCAGAAGACAAGCTCTGATACCAGGCAGGGGGGTTAGCTGGCCCTGGTCCCTCACTCACTGGTGTCTGCTGGAGGACCTTGGGGATGGTGGAGGGAAGGGGATGGATGGGTGGGTGGGGGGTCATGGAGATCACTGCTGCCCAGCCTCAAAGCTATGGTCTAAGGGGACAAGAGGGTGCCAGCCACCTCTTATCCACTCAGGCTGCTGAGAGTACACATACACACAAACACATACACACACACTCACACAGAGAGAGAGAATAGCAGTGGTCGAGGCATTTGACAGGAATGAACACTCACACAATGGCTTACTCTGCAGCCCTCCAACCCTGAAGAAGCCACAAATAACATGACAATATGACTGAAATCAAGAGTCAAGATGGCGTTTTGAATCCATGGCTGTCAGTGTGCAACCTCACTCTGTCATGACAGTTTTCCTCATGATTCCTCAGAGCAAAGTACCATAGAGGGGGGTGGAGCGAAAGAGCATTCAAAGTACCATAAAGAGAGAGAGGGGGAGGGGAGGGGGAGCGAAAGTGCATTCAAAGTACCATAGAGGGAGGGCGGGGTGGCGGAGCGATAGAGCATTCAAAGTACCATAGAGAGAAGAAGAGGGGGGAGAGGAGGGGAGGGCGTAGCGAAAGAGAGCACCATGATACAATGAGAGCCAAACTCTCTTTTCATGGCAAATATCACTGATTTTACTAGATATTTTGGTGAACATGTGTTTTGTTTTGGAAGTGTGAACTTCCATTAACGCTAAAATCATACTGTTAGTTGCACAGATGATAACAAATGTCACAGCAGTGTTACTGTTTGTTTAAAACTATGGTGTCGTCAGTGTGTTTACATGATGGTATAATTCGAATCTTTGCTTAGTCGGACTATGCTTTCTTTCGAGGGTAGGTGCTATTATCCCAATATACATGGCAGTGAATAAATCGAATCATTGGCCGAAAGCATGTCATATCCGATACGATAGGTGGCGCTGTTTTCATTACAACTAGTGGTGATACAGCCATTTCCGCTTGACCTCTTCACCACTACCAACAACAACAGTTGATTGAGCATGAATCGCGTCTGTTCATCGGTCCAGAAATGCGTGTTGCCTCTTGGGTTGTCCATCGCGTTGTTTGTTTGTTTCTGCTGGGCCAACGTGTTTATAAGTTACATTATTCAAAGGTGAAAGATAAAAGGCGAGAGAAACGCATGCACATTCACACACACACGCGCGCGCAAATAATGGGTTACAGCCAAAACGCATTGCCCTTCTGCCAGTTGCATCAAATTGTTTTAGTACTTCTTCGCTGTCGATTTCCAAATCTGTGTGAATATTCATGAGAGCAAGTCCAGTCAGTCTTTTGTCAGTCATCGTACTTCGTAAGATATGTCTTAAGACGCCCCATTGTACTGAATGACCGCTCAGCAGACGCTGTGGAAACGGGCAAATGTGCCGAACTTTCCAGGGCTTGATAAAGCTCACTGCATTTGGGCTGTAGCTCATTTAGCTGTTTCCAGCTCTATATCTGCATCGTCAACGCTGGGCATTAGTTGTCCGTACTCCGATTTTATAGTTTCCCCATTGTAATAAATATGCATTCATGATATTTTTCTATGACCGAGTTTGACAGGTATTGGTCAGGTAATAGCCGAGTGACAGCTGATTTGCTTTCTGATTTGACAGTAGGCTACTTATTCGTGGGTTTTTTCAGCGCCAGATAACCGAACAGAACTTAACTCAGGCTTGCCTCACGGGTACAATACCAAATTTCATCATATTTGATAGAATGAAGGACGAATTAGTTGTGAATACTATGACCGAGTTTGACAGGTATTGGTCAGGTAATAGCCGAGTGACAGCTGATTTCACAAGCATTAACTTTAAACCAGAATATTTTAACGTGCCGGCATAGTCGCCCCGTAATGCCGTGCAGCGGGCGCATAATGTTATACTCCATGTGATGCACTAGCTCAACGACGTTCCCTATATGTTCCTTACCGTTCTAATTACATGTCGTTGTTCTGTGTTGGGACAGAGCTTATACAGGTGGGTGACGGTAGCACAGTCTGTTCGTGGTAACTTGCACCAGGGCATAAAGCCCGTGCCATTGTGACAGTGTGTTGTGTTTTAGTGTTTAATAAAAAGCCATAACAAATATACCACGCTTCCGTGATTTGTTACAATATAATGGTCTTGCTTCTATAATGTATAAACACGTAGGTTACAGGGTGGGTGTGGCAGAGAGAGAGAGGGAGAGCGATGATGCACACGGATATATCAGATTTAGCGACCGGAGCAAAGTTATGTTGCTGTAACGTTGAACTCTTTGCAATCAATAAATACAGTACTTAATAGGCTAATTGATACAATATCTCCTCGTTTGAGTGTGGTTGTTTGAGTGCAATGGGAGTGTATGATCGTTATTGTCTATAAAGCAGTGTTTCTCAAACTTTTTCAGACCAAGGACCACTTAGCCAATAAAAAAAAATTCGCGGACCATTTAACTAAATATCCCCGGAACAACATGCCTCCTACCCAAGACCTGGCGCCAGACAATTGTTAGCGCACATATGATTTTCGCGGGTGGGCTCTCCTTTTGTATGTACCAGTAGGCTAGTTATAGATATGACAATGCGCAAGGCAAAGCATCTGGAACCCTGCTCCATGCGTGACTTGGTTATGTTACAAACTATAGTTTGCTCACAGCCTCATACTCCCATCACACACTCAGACAGACATCACAAAACACAACGATGCGCATACTGACCGCAGTATTTCACTACCAACAGTAGGCTAGCCCACTGGCATTAATACAGCCATCCTAGTAGTCAACTTTTCATAATTAAGAGCTGTCATTATCCAACGTCACACAACACAGAATATAGCCTAGTTATCATCTTGCTGTCTCAGCGGGAGAAAAACACAGTGTTTTGAATGCAACTCCGCGGCGAGATAATTCCCAAAGAGGCTGAACCACTTTCTCCTTGTCTATGTTAGAGGCTTTCTCATTTAATTTTCTTTTCATAATTCCTGTCTTAAGCCACCAATCCATGACCTTGTTAATAGATTAGGCAACTCTTTATTAGATTAGGCTACTACTGGCTGTGTTCTCTTCGTTCTGAGTTGTATGTTAGAAATGTCGCAATAATTTACTTGTGGCCGTCGCGGACCACACTTCATCATATTTGATAGAATGAAGAACAAATTAGTTGTGAATACTATCACCGAGTTTGAAAGGTATTTGGTCAGGTAACAGCCCTTTGACAGCTGATTTGCTTTCTGATTTGACAGTACTGCTGTGTGTTTTAAGCAAATAAAATGTGGACTGTTTACAAGCGGGCACCTGCTATCGTTGATTATACAGTAAATACGTTGTGAAATGAAACAAAAACACATCACAGTTAAAGATGTATTAGTATTGATTGATTCACATCGATATGAATGGATGACATGACTAACAAGTGGTGTGAAATTAATATGAAAGTATTTGTTCGGTGAATTAGCGCGTTCTGTCCAAACAGTCGCAGTCAACGTTTTTGTCAACACTGGCACCACATAAGTATCGTAATTTGAACGTCCTTATACGTTTTTAAGGAGGGGTTGTAAAGGTACTCATATCTTCGGACCTCTTCTGTTATGTTTGTTCATAGTCAACAAGAATAAGCTTGTGAGACAGTCTGCAGGATATTCATAAATAAACGTGTCATTAGTATGAACAGTTGAGACAACGTATCGTCTCTTTCGTCTTCCGGGTCACGACCTGGCAGGGAGGGAGGGAGGAGGGCGGCGGGATCTCAAGCATGCGCAAAGACGCAAAGTCCAGTTCCTTATACAATTCACCGTTACATGCCGCAATAGTCGAACTATCAACTGGATCGGATCGAGTTATCCAGGGGTGTTAGTCCGACTATGTGCGGTCCGACTACGATCCGACTAAGGTGCTTACATGAAACGGATAATGCGATTTCAGTCCGACTAAGGCAGTTATTCGAATCCATGTAACCACGGTCACTATTTTTGGTCATCCAAAGAGGCATAGGAAGACAGGATTGTATTTTTTATAATTCATTGCTACGACATGAAATAATGAATTTACCTCTGTTGGTCAACTCAGCACTGTTGTTGCTTGCATACGTAGCATGACCGGAGGGCAATACAAGACATAACAATGACAAAGAAACACAGAAAGGTTAGGTGTGACGCACAGTGTTACTGATCACTGTTAATTAGAAGGTGATTAAGAACTAGACAAAGGCATTGGGCATTGTGTTGGTGGAACCTGTCGTGTGGAATATTGGAGCTTTGGAGACGCTAGCAGGCATATGGTTTTTCAATTGAATCTATTTGTTTTATTGAGTCTATTTGCATCTATTTGTTTTATTTGCATCAATATATTTTAGTTGGAATAGTTGCATCAAGTTGTACCGTTTACTTTATCATTTATATTTCGTGACAACTCCTAAGTTTATTAAACAAACGGAACTATTGAAAACACCTACGGCGTCTATGGAAGTGACTTATTAGAGGACACTACAATAGAGTTTCTCTGAAGGTGTTTTGCAGCATATGTTGCCCAAACCATGAGGTATGGCTCATGGTTGGGCTCTGATTTCTAAAAGACTTGCAGTGCAGATTAGCATCTATCACCCTATAGGTACTGTACTACATGAGAGTGTGGGAGTGAGGATGAGAAAGGCAGAGAAAGAGAGAGAAAGAGTGAGAGAGAGAGAGAGAGAGAGAAGGAGGGGGTGAGAAAAAGAGAGGGTGAGCGACAGAAGATGACAAAAACAGAATCAGAGAGAGTTGGGGGTGGGGAGTGGGGTGGTCAAATTGATTCTCCACCTTGGTACGTGTCATAACGCCACGGCAGTGAGACAACATCAAATGTCATCATTTGGAGGAGAGTAGCGAGGAGCTATCTGCCAGCGCTCGCACAGAGAGCCACTCAGGCTGTCAGCACTGATTCCCCCTCGCATTTATCAACGCATTCCACAGGGCGCTTTTCATTTAGACAAAACAGATGTATAAGGATCAATACCGCATCCACACGCCGTGGCATATATTATGAGCATGGCTGGATAAAGAAGGAAGGCAAAGCTGCTTTATTCCACTAGCCTTAGCCATGATAAGTCCACCTTTCTCCCTTTAAATGTGTTTAGCAGATGCTAAATAACTGGTAGGCAGGGATGACCCTCTCTTTGAAAATGTCCTGATATAGCCAAATAATCTCATCATTTCTATATCTATTTATTTTTGCATATGACCCACTTTTAACCAAAGTGATTCATAGTAACTAATGTACATTTGTATATATGTGCAGATAGGATGTGTGCTCCCTTGGTGATGACCCCATGACCTTGATGCTGGTGGCTCCAGCTGCTGAGCAACAGAAGCAGTCTGTAGTCCGAGAGACGATTTGTGTTTCTGAGAGCAAGTCATTGAAAGATAGCTATTAGAAGTTAAAACAGCTCCCTGATGCATTTGGAAAAGACGTTCTGCTTGTAGAGACATTAAACAGGCATTGCAAGTGGACAGTAAAGGAATGTTTGTGGGAGCCTTCAGCGGTTAAGACAGAAGGAAGACAAAGGAATAATTGATGTTTATTCCTCTGAAGGAAGTTTACATGTAGGGACATAAAGTATGTCACATGGCTTCCTAATTTTGATTCCTGGCTTGAGTGCTTCGGCATAATGCACTGACAGACTTAAGTGCCCTCTTCCATAGCTATGAATATCAATGCAATATCAATGGTTCTGTATGCCTCTTGTGTATGTTTGTCTGGGTGCCATCAGCATTTCACCACGTCATTGGCTGAAACGCCAGTGAGACCATGGCAAAATGTAATCGCGTGACGCAACGTGCCTGAGATGTGAATACTGCCATTAATTTTGCCATTTTTTTAAGGCTTTCTGTTCTGTTCTCCCAGCCCAGGATGCTGGGCACTTTCCATACCCATGCATTAGGAGAAGTGATGTCACACTCTCTGGCATCTTACCCCACTCATTTCAATGGCGAGATGCACATTTGAATTTCCTTTTTTCCGCTGAAAATGTAAAGCTGTGAATTGTAACTATCAACCATTCTCACTTGGTTGGACAGAGCCCTCTACCCTTTCATACACACGCGCACACGCACACGCACACACGCACACACGCACACACACACACACACACACACACACACACACACACACACACACACACACACACACACGCTCCCAGCTGCCTCTCCTCTGAGCCAAGTCTCCTTTGTCTCCAAATTAATGACTTTTCTCTCAGTGTGACACACTGGGGTGAGAAGATAAGACGAGCACCAAACAGCCAGCACTTCCTGCCATAATAATTTGATTTTTTTTCCCACAGATGCAGTCCATTTAAAAGCAGTATCCAGTCATTTTCTTTGTAAAAATGTGTCTTGTAATAGAATCAGGTGTGTTTATATTCAGGCTATATTGAGCTTAGTTGACACGTAGGTCTAGTGGCTAAAGATATGCTAGTAGTGATCTAGCAGACTACAGATTTATTTAGAAGAACTGCACTTGGCTAGTTCTACATTTCTGGATTAGGACACATTTACCATATTTATGTATTCATTAGGTATAGTTTACATGACATATCACACTATTGACTACAGTGTGGTCATTTTGTGTCAGCATTGCCATCTCATATATTTAGTACCCATTCATTAGCCAGTCATACTACATGTTCCTGAAAGCTACTTTTATTATTGTCTGTATTTGTCTGTGATGTTCATCATAATTAATAACATGCATTATCTCAAGGCAGTTCACAGGCACCATAGTCTAAACCCATCAAGGCCATATATTTCGTTAAGCATTTTTCATTGGTCTGCTAGAATATTTAAAATAAGAACTGAACCATAAGGTGTACTTTAAAAAAACACTGAATAAAGTTAAAATGTGACGTTAGAAACAGAACAAAACACCATCTGTGCACCATCTAAGACTCTCCTATTCGTTATTTTTATCCAACCTGACACACAGTCCAGGTACGGTTATAGCTTACCCTAGTCTGCACTCTGTGTGGATTAAACCCAATGACCTTGTTGTTGTTAGCATCTTGCTTTGCTGCTTTGGCTAGAGGAACACTTTTATCCACCCACTTGAAGCGGTGCTTGTGCCAAAAGAATGTGTTGCATATTATTATGCATGCCGTACTCCTCCACTCTGGCTCCTCCTCGAGGGAGTCAGTGTTGGACAGCATGGACAGGTAGAGAGGGGGAGGGTCAAACGTCAGTGATGACAGCTCTGACGAACACCTGCTGCGGGCCTTCGTAGCCCACAGGCTTGGAGGGGCAGATTTCTCAAGGTCACCTTGAGCTGGTTGACCCCCCCCCCCCCCCCCTCCATCCACTCACATATCGCCTGGGAGTCACCTGCAATTCAGGCAGACAACAACGCCCCCTCCGGCCACGGAGAAAAAAAAAAAACAGTCTGGAGAGAATTCACCGGAAAGATCATCCACTCCCTCAGGGCAGGCAAGGCGCGTTCTGAGCCGGGATTGATAAGGATGGTGAGTGACGACCACCATATGGCGCTAACAGATTTCGGAAAAGAACCGAAAAAAATGATTCTTCAGTGAGGTGTCTCTCTCGCAGCAAAATCAAGGTTGCAACAGGGCAGAGTGGCTGAGTTTTCCGGCCACTAAACAGGATTAGACTTGGTCCAGTACTCTGGAAGCCCCTCTCTCTATCGCTCTCTCTCTCTCTCTTCCTCTAACACTCTTGCTCTTTCTCTCTCTCTCTCTCTGTCTGAGCTGGATGTCAACAGTGGGAGATCATAGGGCCCTGCCCTCTGCCACAGTCCCCAAAATTCCCTTCAGTCGGCATAATTCCAAAGGATTTTAAAACATTTCAGGCCTTGGGATTACTTTGCCTTATTCCTCACATACATTCTTCATTTTGCCTTGTATTCTTTTTAAACTGAAGACAGTTATTCAAAATGGCATTGTCCACTGAAACCGAGATAAAGTTCATATTTTCATTGGTGGAGTGAATCCATTGACAGTGGAATGACCTTGAAGTCACATGTACACAGCATGTGCAGTGTATTGTCCTGGGCTTATGGGAAAAGAGCCCGAATGGACAAGACCACTCCAGTGTTTCTGTCCTTTTTAACGAGACAGTATATAAACAGTTCACACTGTCTAAATGAGAGTATGAACCAGAAATGATTGCTGTCTGATCTCAATCCAGATAATGGTTGAAAAATTAGGGCCAGGTTAATTCTGAATGAGTTGTTATTAGAGAGTACATTGATATTGTCTATGCTCATTTATTTGGTATAATATCAATGATATGCTTCACTATTGCTTGGCATAAGGGAATGTTTAAAGTATAAAGCTACCTTTTCTTGGTTTAGCTTTTTCCTGAGCACAAATATTTTATTTTATATGAAATAGTGCTGTAGTGACATGCTTAATACCTTGACACTCTCAGAACACTTACAACTGCGTCACTGAAGCCTGATGAGTAAATCACAAGGTAGTGAAACTGAAGAAAGAAGATGGCGGTTATTTGGGAGGCTGTTTAGGCTACTGTTTATACGAGCACTACACATAGCTGACTCAATGACAATATTCCCACAGGTGGGGAAAGGATGTAATTTATCCACACATTATCTAACATTTACACTAATTTACACCTACAAATGTGTAACTATATGCAAGAATACAAACAAATACTCTGTCTCTCTCTCTCACACACTCACACCCACGTACTTGCATGTACTTGTCACTGTATTGTCACTCTGGGATTCTGCAAATAACTGATAACAATAGTGTATTGAACTGGACAGTAAAGTTTTTGAGAACAGACCGCTTACACTCTATGGAGCGGAAGTTGTCCCTGTGTTGCTGCCAGAGTCAGTGGCTTCGCTGATAAGATGATACTCATGGGAAAGGTCCCTGGCAGACCAAAGGATCGGCTTCCATATTTATCCATGTGAAGGGGACCTTATATCTCCTTTGAAAGCCTTGGAAAGATAAAACTTTGCCTCTCACAGGAACCTAGAGAGGGCCCAGAGACCTTCGGTCATTATTTATGGGATTCCCACAGCAAACTTGAAAGCATCTGACAGGATGTTGGTGTTCACACTACACGTTTTGGAAGCTTGATCCCTGCTTTTTTGGTCTGTTCGCTCCATTGGGGAACTGGGTGCATGTTGCATGGAAACAAGTGAATACGTTTTAAGTGTACTTTTCCTCAACTTTTGAGGATACTGGAAGTTCATACTCCTGAGCTGCATTGGCATAAGTGGATTGCAATGTAATGTATTATTTTTGTGATTTGATGATAAATTGAATCAGAATTGAATACTGTGATATAACTGTGAGTTGTTTTTGGTGCACTTATTGTTGCTTGAATAACTCACAATTTGAAGGTAAACCCCTCAAAATGTCTCTCTTCTGATTTCTGATTCACACAGAACAGGTGAGGAAGAGGAAGTGTGCTATAATGGATATGGTGCTATTATGCTTTGTGGATGGTTCTCCAGTTTTTCAGCTATTTAACATAACAATTCTGCATTTTAGAGAAGGAGATAATCCAGTCAGCCCTCAGATTGTGTTGCCCGAAGTCACTGTTTACTGTTGTTTCCTTCAGTAAAAAATATTCCATGTTTTATTCAGATATACTCATTTTCAAGGGACCTGGCACCTCAAGCATAGGCATTAGGTAACCCCAAGAGACATGATAATATATCAATCATTACTTTCTATCTGCCAAGAACTACATAATTACAGTTGACAGATAAAATAACGTCTAAAACGGAAAGGAAAGACCAGGAGAAGGGGCCAGAGGATCGTAATGAGTTTAAAATGACATTTGGAATGCCTCATCCGGCATATTTCTGTGTGCAGTTTTAATTAATATCACCAACCTGAACAACATGTCTTTGTGCAAGGGGAAATTGATGGAAGATTGCCGTTCGAAAGAGCACCCTTTCTCTGAAGAGGCAGCTGCTGGCTAATTAGCAAAAAAAAATGGTCCATTTGAATAACCCCACACCATGAAAGCCACGGAAGAAGGACAACATTATATTTTTAGCTTTCCTCGTTCCAGTTGGAGATTAAGATACGACCTCCATGAAGGTCGTACAAAATATCAACTTTATCTCTGCTGGAATGATTGCAGAATTAATCGCATGGCAGTCAAGGTCGCTAAGTCCAATTGCTTGGTGATAGGTTAGGTGTATTTTTGTGGGCTTTGACAAAATTATGCAATGTTCATGAAAATAAAGTCATCTCACCAGTGTTGCCACCCCCATCTGCTCTCATTTTTCACATTATGTTCATAAGGTCGACTGGCTCAGTCCCACACATTAAACTCATTTTCTATGTGGAACTGAGGACCCAGAATACGGAGGACTCTGAATGCAAATTGTACAGCCGTTTTACACATTAATTACCAATATTTCTTACATTGAAAATGTCTCCAACCAGAGGTCTTCCATGTTTTAGCACATGAGTCACACTGTAAAAAGCTCTCTTTAACTTGACAGATGTGCGATGTGTCGTTCACACATGACAGGAGATCCTTCACAGCATAGATCATGTCCAGTAACTACAGTACGAGCAGGCCGGGTGAAAAAGGCTCTTTGGAGGAGAAGGCGAAGGAGAAGGAGGAGAAGAAGAGGCAGGGGTCAATTTACATGTAAGGAAAGAGGTGATGAACTGATGAACTGTAAGTGCTCTTTCATCACTCAGTCTATCCCCTCAAGGACAATTTATGGATTTAGTGCCACAGACTCTTGACACCTCTTGACACTACTATTAATATACAAAGAGACTATGACAGTGTCACAGTGTGAGACTTTATAATATTGTCTACATTTTATGCATCGACATAGCATAGAGATGTTATCAAAAAAATAAAGAGGCGAATGTTTTACGAGGCTTTATGTTACCTTAGGCTGTGCTGTCAAAACACATACTTAAGCTTTATGTGTGCAACCTTTAATGCAAGTTCACACTGTCAAAATAATCCACAGCGGTCGAATAACAGCATGTGAAGAACAGTAGAACAAAAAGGAGTCCTCAGTTTCAATGCATCATGGATATCCGATTTATGTGAAATTTGTAACATGTGACAATGCTTGCAACATTTACTCTGCTTCAAGTATAACATTTTGTGTCTTTGTCCGTAGTCTATGCAGTCATGCACACTCTCATAGTAAACTTCACAGCAACTGCAAAGATTTGTAGGCATAAATTAAAACCCTTTCACAGAACACTTGCATTTAAACAATGTTTAATCTTGCATTAGCAAATTATATTAACAAAAACTATGAAATAAATATACATGCAAACGATGGTTAGCAATGATCACAGATTTCAATCTCACGTTAATTTGACATTTTCTTCCATAACGTGAGTGTATGTGGCTACGGCACTGCCCACCTAAGATCTCTGAAAGAACTGAGAAAGCACTTTGATCACAGTAGCAGCTGTGATATTGCAAGAGCAGTCAGGTAACAGCCAACTCACAGCGCAGAATTAACCCTCCATCTCAGAGGCAAGCTTGTCTTGGAGGTTTGTGAGGCTGGAGTAGCTATAATTGGTACCATTTAGCTGAAATATTCCAAGAGAACCATTTGCTGGATGTGCCGTTGTAGTGACAATTCATTAGACACTTTTATTGGAAGGTTATGATGTCTTTAGATATCATAGATTTATATATGTTAAGCAAATATAGAGTCATGATAGAGAATAGCACAGGTCATGTCAACGAATCAGAGTTTGCTCCCGCAAGTGATGAGATTTATTGATTTTCGATGGGCCCAATTCTCTTTGAGAATAGGAGAAAAGATTCTTTGATTCCACATGGACTCCATATGGGTCATGGAAGGTTAGCAGAGATTCCATTTAGCATTCCCATACCGTGTTACCGAAACCTCTCAAAGTGACCCTGGACAAATTCACCCTGTGTACTTATCCATCTGTTATAAAGACACTTCATACATTTAATTTACTAGTATACATTTTACTTCTAGCAGACACTTTTATCCAAAGAAATTTACAGTACAGATACACTCAATTTCACCATTATATGTGTCAAACCCATGACCTTAGAGTTGTTAGCACCTTGCTCCACAAGTTGAGCCAAAGGAACATATAAAGAATACTTATAAAGCAAGGGTTCTGTTAGAAAGTTCTTCAGATACCTTTCTAAGAGGGTAATAAAAAATGAAACCTTCAAAGGCGCTATTTCTACTGAGAAAAAGGAAGGGTTTGTTTCTGCCCGTCTATATTCCAGTCAATCCAGCATTCAGCTTCTTTGTTCAGAATATCCTCAGCAAGGGTTTTCCCCTCCTTATTCACAGAGGAAAGATGGGAAACAATGTAGGGAAGGATTGACTCATTAATATGTGTCATGCTGTGCGAAGACACTCTCTGAGGCATGCCAATGCACACACGTTCCCTTTTGTGCTACAAGCACAACGCTGGTAAAGGAACAGCACATTACTCCCCAAGACCAGTACTCTTCTGTGCTACAAGCACAACGCTGGTTAAGGAACAGCACATTAATCCCCAAGACCAAGACTCTTTTGTGCTACAAGCACAATGCTGGTTAAGGAACAGCACATTACTCCCCAAGACCAGTACTCTTATATGCCACCGGTGGAGACCACCTGTTCAGGAGGTCGATACCATAGCAGTCGTGGAATAGCAGACACACACACACACACACACACACACACAGACACACACACACACACACACACACATACACACACACACTTATATTCAGGTGCTGCTTTTGTATAGCAGGTGTTAGGAACTGCAGTTGTGACCATCTGTCTGTCAAGAATATAACCTCAGTCTTTGTGATATTTCTATATGTGGTATAAGATGCTTGACACAGCACTGACATAGACAGACAGAAAAAGACACAGAGAGGACGGCAGTGAGATATATTGAGGGAGGGAGGGAGGGAGGGAGGGAGAGGATCAATATTTATAAAGTGACCATTCCTTTCCCAGAACCTGCTGCAGATTCAGACTGTGGCTCGATAGCAGCTGATTTTTTCTCTCTTGCCCATTTCTGGCCCAATTCTGGTCCACATCCGTCCTTGTCTCGGCAGAACTCTAGGTAATTACCCATGCAGATGTACTGTGGACAGGGTCTGGCAGGCAGAGCCCCGTCTTGTTCACTTTGAGAGACAGCCTCTCAGGAAGCCCAGAGGGAGGCATTCTTTTTCCAGAGCAGACACGATCGCCGATGTGGGAGACAAGACATCCTTGTCCCGTCCTCCTCAAAAAATACTTTAAATTAGCAGAGGATGAGACTCGGCAACATCCACCTTCAGCCTGAGAGAAAGAGAGAGATAGAGATGGGGGGGGGGGCAGAGAAGGACACAGCTTCACACTTGGCATCCGTGGAGAGTTGAGTTTACTGTGTGTGTGTGTGTGTGTGTTTGTGTGTGTGTGTGTTTGTGTGTGGGTGAGTGGGCGAAGTGTCATCGCACCGACAAGCACATCAGCAAGACACTTTAGCTCTAATAGCCATGAACTCTCCACACATTTGTACTGACGTTTCAGAGATACTGCACAGGATGAAGCAAGAGTGCAATAACGAAGCAGTTATGTATCTTGCCCTGGTCATAGATTTAATTTATAATTCATATTTATAATGTTGTAAGTCATTGCATATGGCAGCTGCAATTCCCTTTCATTACAAGCTTTCACATAAAGTACAATTTACATCCACTATGAAACGTGGAGGATTTTGTTTCAAATTCTGAATCAGATCCTGAGCGTATTAGTTGGTTTTACCATGATGTATAACGTTTGGGTGCTCATCATTCTCAGATATTTCTTTCCCTGGCAGTCGTTGCATGAAGCACTTTGTCACCACAAAATCTCAGAATGCTAATATGAGCTGAAATTATCCCTCAAAAGAAGTTGTCTAATTCTTTCCACTGCTCATTTAACCTTCTCAGGGCAGAGAGGCAATAGAAAGGCAATTATCACGAACAACATGTAGCCATTGTGTAATATTACTCCAGGCTGCTGTATCATTAATCCCATGGTAACCGGAGTGATTGCGCTGATGAGAAGTTCGACAGCCCTCCACCTACACATATGCCACAAAGTTTGTTGCCACTGCAGGGTTTCGAGTCCTTTCCACAGCAGTCTCTTTATGTTCGGGAAAAATGCAATTTGCAGACAAAAGGTCTGGCTTACTTACATATAGCATTTAGTGAAATTGCTTTTTGTAATGGTTTGAATTCTGAAAATCAAATTGTGCAGTACTCAGCTGGACATGGCTATTAGTCATTCTTTCCACAGTGAGGCATTTCATTTCAGAAAGTCAATGGATGTGATGTCACTCATTATAATGTGTGTGCTCAATCTAAAGGGGATTTGTTTAGGAAGGGGGTCTGAGAGGACCTGATGGCAAGACAGACACATGTTCCGGAACATTCGTTGCATTAACTGGTCACATCATCAATAGTAATTTGCTACTGAGGCGTGATGGGTCGAGATAGAGTCAGTTTAACCAAGCAATTAATCAGAGTGGAGACAAACCCAACAATCGAAGACTGATCTGGCGCTGACAAGACTAGAAACAGACTAGCTAAGAGGAGAGACTCAGTTGAAGTCTCCTTAGTTAATAAGTGTTGGATCTATTTGGTCAGGTGGCATTGTTACAAGGAGTGCAGTATGCAGTGCTTGTCCTGTCTGTGTGGTTGACGTGGCAGGCGTACAGGGACCCAGTGAGCTCCCTGGCTATGTCCAGAGGCCAGTGCTAGCGACAGACAGCAATGAAAGCCACTCCTTTATCTCTGATGGATTTGAACAAAAGTCCACAGGCAGCAAATGAAGCATAGCATCCAGAAACAGGGCTTTATAAAGCATTGTGCTCATTGCAGTGTGTGCAGTAGGCATGATAAAAACATTAAACTTTGAAAAGTGGAATTAATATATCAGTCACTAATAGCCCTTACGCTAGCGCACACAATATGTCCTCCAGAAGTACGTAATACATGCAGATTTATTAACGAAGCCTCTGAAATTACAGTGTCTAAATCATCCGCTGTCATCAAGCACCACTCCTCATGCACAACTGCAGGGGTTGTTTACTGCGTCTCCTGTCAAAGACGCAATCAGCTCAAACGGGAAACAAAAAGAAGAGCAGCTAATTATTTTTGTGAGCGCCTACATAGGGGCATAATCAATAACATTTTACGATCATTTTACATTGAAATGATACGTTAATAGCACGAGTCAATAGCGTGTGTGTTCCCTGTGTGTTCCCTTATTCCCCTTTCAAGCTTATTTTGTAAGGATGTCATGAAAGAGAAGGAGTCTGCTGGAGCCTGAGGCAGGGGTATTACAGAAGGAGATGGGGGTATCCAGGCAGAGACATGACTTTTGACTTGGGCTAAAAATGTAAGAGGCCCACAAAGAAATCTCCTTACAGATTGCACCCGAGCCTGGATCAGTTCTGGCTTAGATTTGGCACGGATCCGGTTTGCCATCAGCTGCTGTATGGGCTGAGTGCTTTAGCCCAACAGACAGGAGGAAAGTGGAGCACTTACATAACTGAGCATTACAAAGACTACCTCAGTCCAACCACACTGGCATTTCTGCATGGACTTTGTCAGTGGACGATGAAGGTGCGTGAACTCTGACACCTCTGACGTTCATCGAGAAGGTGCCATGAAACGTATCGATAAACTAAAGCCCAGACTCTATCGATCAGCTTTTTGCAGGCTTTAAGGCATCGCACCTAGTTTATCAGTGCACTCGCAAAGTTAACAAGCACTCTTGGAGCACAGGTACAGAAGCCCTGAACCGCATTATTTCAATATAATATCTTATTATTTCAAGATATTTTGTTGTAATTTCAAGATAATAATATCTCAAAATTATTAACTACTTACTAACCGAGAGTGAGGTCATGCCGGGAAATATCAAACTGAGACTTTAAGGTATCGGCCGAGCACATCGCTATCGCTATCGCTATCGCTATCGCTCGGCCGATACCTTAAAGCCTCAGTTTGATATTTCCCGGCATGACCGAACGGTCGAGGTTAGTAAGTTGTTTATTATATGGCATTTTTCGCTTTTGTAAATGAAAAGAAATGGTCATTGTAAATAGATAACATGTCGTTTTGTTCAGCTCACAAGTCTTCTCACAACACAATGTGTTCCAGGTGTTGCGTACCAACCAATTACTTGCTAACTTCAAGTTACAATGATCAACAGAAAACGGACAACATGGCTCTGCTAAAATGGCTTTAATTTACAGTAAAGTAACAACAAGTGATTCAAACTATAGTTTCTTGTCTTCATCATCACTCTCAATAACAAATCTTCGCTTCTTCTGAATTTCCTCATGGCTGTTAATGTTTTCATTTTCGTCTGGATAGTAAAACTCAGACTGAACGCTTTCGCTCATTTTGAAAATGTCGTCAGAGGGCAATACGGATCCGTATTGACCGGTGAGGAGGGCAATACGCGGCTGGCATGACTACTCATTAGCCAATCAGAACGCTCGTACTGTCGTTGCCATATAATGGCACTTAATATCTCATAATTTCAAGAAAATATTTCATTTTTAATCCTCATTTCAAGATAATACATGATTATTTCAAGATATTACGTTATTTCAAGATAGTGTCTTGTTATTTCAAGATATTAAGTTGTTATTTTAAAATGGAAAACACTACTATGAAATGGGAAAACACCAGTATGAAGGCCTTATCAGGAGCATTATGTTACTGTACGCTTACTCCTGTAGTAAAATATAACTGTATAATGTTTTTACTCAAATATAAAACAACACACAAATATACAGTAACAACTCAAATATTTCTTAATTTTTTCCAAAGGTGCTGTAGCCTATAGATCACAGCAAACACAACTGAATGTGTAAATGATTTGCACAGAACAAACAATAGGATATAGGCCAGTACAGTCAACAAAAAAAAGAAAGAAAAATGTAAAATAAAAAGGACAAAAAACTACTGCATCCTGTTCTAGCTCAAGACAATATTGACAATGTTGTATCAGAAATAGACCTACACAGTGTTGTGAATGTTGTTGCATTTTGTGTGAGTGGTTTAGGGATTTGTGTTTAGAGTTTTGAGAAAACGAGGCATGCTTTAAAAAATGTGTGTAAGCAATCGAGAAAAACTGTAACATTGGATTGGATTACAATACAGTACAGTAATGTGTCAGTGCTGATAGGACGCAATCAGTTGTGGAAATGTATATGACTTACTAGCACATAGTCATAGCATAACTGTTTGACTGTCGGAGTTTCTGACAAAAGGCACCCTGTACACCTGCTTTACAGTTTTTCTCGATTGATTACATTCAAAAACTGGAACTTATGGCACAATGACCACAACCTGTAACTCATGTGCCAACTCCCTAAACCAATTCTGCTAAACTATAAGCACAATTATGTGCTTTAGACACAAATTTCAATTGTTAACCGCACTTTCTTCAAAACACAACACACAATTATCTGCTTTAAACACAAATTTCAATTGTTAACCACACTTTCTTCAAAACACTAAACACCATCCTCTCTACTTTGCACACTTCATCAATGCCAAAACCTCCTTGTGTTCAGACAGAACACACTGCTATTCAATTGGCAAAACTTCCATTTCAAAGGCTGTTGTGCAATTTGAAATCAAAGCTTTAGCAATATGATGGCCACAGGTTAGCTCCTGGTTTGGAGAACAATTGATGGCAACATTGAAGTGAGAGGTGATCAGAAAGGAAGAGGAGTGAGAGTAAGAGGAGGAGGAGGAGGAGGAGGAGGAGGAGGAAGAGGATGAAGAGAAAGAGCAAGAAGGAGAGCCATTATCTCTGATGAGATTCGGGCCACTGTGGTCAACCATATGGTCAACCATGGTTTGACCATGCAGGAGGCTGGCCAGAGGGTTCAACCAAATATAAGCCGCTTCTCAGTTGCATCCATTCTCTGGACATTCAGAAGAGGGAATAGGTAAAAAACACTACTATGACAGGAAAACACTAGTTTGAATGCCTTATCAGGAGCATGGTATTCTTGTATTTTCCATTGTACTGTATCTGTAAAATTACGTAAACAAATACAAAGTGCAACCATTGATGACCAAGACATATTCCTAAACATCAATACAGTGAGCCTAGCCACAGTGGACTGTGTTCTAAGGCGGAACACCTTGAGAATAAAGCAGGTGTACAGGGTGCCTTTTGTCAGAAACTCCGACAGTCAAACAGTTATGCTATGACTATGTGCAAGTAAGTCATATACATTTTCACAACTGATTGCGTCCTATCAGCACTGACACAGTCTGTACTGTATTGTAATCCAATCCAATGTTACAGTTTTTCTCGATTGCTTACACACATGAAGCATGCCTCGTTTTCTCAAAACTCTAAACACAAATCCCTAAACCACTCACACAAAATGCAACAACATTCACAACACTGTGTAGGTCTATTTCTGATAGCACATTGTCAATATTGTCTTGAGCTAGAACAGGATGCAGTAGTTTTTTGTCCTTTTTTATTTTACATTTTTCTTTCTTTTTTTGTTGACTGTACTGGCCTATATCCTATTGTTTGTTCTGTGCAAATCATTTACACATTCATTTGTGTTTGCTGTGATGTATAGGCTACAGCACTTTTGGAAAAAATAAAGAAATATTTTAGTTGTTACTGTATATTTGTGTGTTGTTTTATATTTGCGTAAAAACATTATACAGTTATATTTTACTACAGGAGTAAGCGTATAGTAACATAATGTTCCTGATAAGGCCTTCATACTGGTGTTTTCCCATTTCATAGTAGTGTTTTCCATTGAGCACATCAGTGTTCAATCGATGCTTAGAATGTCTACTCATATAATGGGCTGTGTTTGTCATTAGAAAACAAAGTACCCTTTTGAGGTGACATAACACTGTTTTGAAAGCAAAGTTGCCTTTTGCAGGATGTATAAAGGGTTTTGCATTTTGTGTGAGTGGTTTTGGGATTTGTGTTTAGAGTTTTGAGGAAACGAGGCATGCTTTCAAAAAATGTGTGTTAGCAATTGAGAAAAACTGTATTCTCTAAGGTGTTCCGCCTTAGAACACAGTCCACTGTGGCTAGGCTCACTGTATTGATGTTTAGGAATTAGTCTTGGTCATCAATGGTTGCACTTTGTATTTGTTTACGTAATTTTACAGATACAGTACAATGGAAAATACAAGAATACTATGCTCCTGATAAGGCATTCAAACTAGTGTTTTTATGTCATAGTAGTGTTTCTTACCTATTCCCTCTTCTGAATGTCCAGAGAATGGATGCAACTGAGAAGCGGCTTATATTTGGTTGAACCCTCTGGCCAGCCTCCTGCATGGTCAAACCATGGTTGACCACAGGGTTGACCACAGTGGCCCGAATCTCATCAGAGATAATGGCTCTCCTTCTTGCTCCTTCTCTTCATCCTCTTCCTCCTCCTCCTCCTCCTCTTACTCTCACTCCTCTGCCTTTCTGATCACCTCTCACTTCAATGTTGCCATCAATTGTTCTCCAAACCAGGAGCTAACCTGTGGCCATCATATTGCTAAAGCTTTGATTTCAAATTGCACAACAGCCTTGGAAATGGAAGTTTTGCCAATTGAATAGCAGTGTGTTCTGTCTGAACACAAGGAGGTTTTGGCATTGATGAAGTGTGCAAAGTAGAGAGGATGGTGTTTAGTGTTTTGAAAAAAGTGTGGTTAACAATTGAAATCTGTGTTTAAAGCAGATAATTGTGTGTTGTGTTTTGAAGAAAGTGTGGCTAACAATTGAAATCTGTATCTAAAGCAGATAATTGTGCTTATAGTTTAGCAGAATTGGTTTAGGGAGTTGGCACATGAATAACAGGTTGTGGTCATTGTGTTATAAGTTCCAGTTTTTGTGTGTAATCAATCGAGAAAAACTGTAATATCTCATTATTTTGAGATATTATCTTGAAATTACAACTTAATATCTTGAAATTATGTTCAGGGCTTCCGTACACAGGGAATAGTTTGTCATTGTTTACAGGGAGAACTAAAAAATGCATCTTGGGTAAGATATTCGCTTTCCCCTCTTTCCCATTTGTGAGTTTCGTTTTTGAGAGCTCCTTTTGACACAAACCGCTAAGGACTCGTATGCCCTCAGGGTGCAAAATGTGGCGCAGAAACAAACTGCAGCTGATAAAGAAACTAAAAGAACCCTTTGTGTTAACTCGCCACAGTACATGGCACCTGAATAAGGATCAACTCTTTGCAGACAAAAGGCTGTATAGTTTTTCTGTTCTCTGTTGCCGGTCATGCACCTTTGTAGGCTCATTGACTGGCTTGCTCCTCCTGTCGAAGGTTAGAGCAAGCATATTGATTTTGCTGCTTACAAGGACCAGCTCTGACTGAGCATCTTTTGAGTGCCAAGCCTTTTGAAGTAGATGAAGCCTGTCTTCATTTAGTGTTTGTGTGTGTGTGTTTGAGTGAGTGTGTGTGTGTGTTTATGTTTGTGTGTGGTTTGGGGTTAGCCATGTAATTTGTAAATTAGTTTATTCTTTCTCTCAAAAAAGTGCCTTCTTAGTAACAAAGGTAAATGAGCTGCTGAAATCTGAACTCCTTCATGTAAGGTGTTTGGCAGTGCTTAACTCCACTTAGAGCCACTGTTATGGCAAGGTCAACTATTAACCTAGCGTAATTCACCTAAACGGATTACAACAACCGAGCCTGGGAGTGGTCCAGACAGAATGCTGAGGTGGCTCTTTCAGAGACTCCATGTAGCGCGCAAGTGTGTGTATGTGTGTGTGAGAGTGTGAGTGTGAGTGTGAGTGTGAGTGTGAGTGTGTGTGTTTGTGTATGTGTGTCTGAGTGTGTAGGTGTGTCTGAGTGTGTGTGTGAGTGAGTGTGTGTGTGTGTGTGTATGTGTGTCTGAGTGTGGGAGTGAGTGTGTGTGTGTGTGTGTGTGTATGTGAGTGTGTGTATGTGAGTGTGTGTGTGTGTGTGGTGTGTGTGTGTGTGTGTGTGTGTGTCTATATGTGTGTGAGTGTGTGTGTGTGTGTGTGAGTGTGAGTGTGAGTGTGTGTGTGTGTGTGTGTGTGTGTGTAAGACAGAGTGGGCTGAACCTGTGTGTTCCCCCTTAGATGTCATCTTAGAGGTGGTGTCTGATCACAGACTCTAGAGTATATGTCAAATGCTTTATATCAGGGGCCTGTTTTTAACCTCCTGTTCATAATTCCCTTATGCCGGTACTGGGTGTAACGGAGGTAGTTTGCTGAGGTTAATCAAAGAGAAACGTTCCTTGGACATCAACACTTCCAGTTCCACTTTTAGAGGAAAATGAGGAAAAAGTGGGAAATGTTTTGGTACTAGATCGAGGTGCATTTGGAACACCGATGATGAAAGTCATTTTGAATACTTTACTCTTTTCAAGAAGCACCATGCTATTATTTTCACACGGAATAATTGTGTGTGTATAAATAATGAAATACCACCCAAGAGCAGCATTCAGAGCACCACAGGGACATTGTGAAAAGGTGTGAAATGAATGAGCGCGTATTAGCACAAAACTTCCATCCAAAGAATACATTAACATGTGAGAGACTGCATGTCTTAAAGGAGCAGTGTGTAGTTTGTAGTGGCATCTAGCTGCGAGGTTGCTGAATTGCAACCAGCTGAATACCCTTCCCTTTACAAGTATGTGTGAGTACCTACGGTGGCCGTTAAATGCCATAACAATGCGAAAAGCTCGAGCCAGTGTTTTGGCTTGTCCATTCTAGGCTACTGTAACAAACATGGCGGTTCAACATGGCCGACTCCATGGAAGAGGACCCGCTCCCTATGTAGACATGAAGGGCTCATTCTAAGCCCTTCTCTTCACAAGTAAGTATACACTAATGAAAACATAATCATGAATACTATATTCCATTTCTACAAATACCCCAAAATAGTCTTGGGATTTGGGATTGAAAATGATTATGTGAAGTGAGTTAAGCCTCAGTCAGTCCTCAGATATACTATAGGGTCATGCAGAGTTGTCTGTGGTTAGGCTATGGATTAATTGCACAAGCCGTGCCTGTGCTGAGCTGTGCTGCGCCCCGGATAGAATTCCGCTAATGATTCAATCTGTTTGTGGTCACGTGCCGGTCACACATGTCAATTACCCAGGTGCCACACGGTGGTAGTTTGCGGAGGGAAATTCAGTGGGATGGGAAAGTTGGGGGGTGATGGGCAGAATCAATTTGGCCAAAATAAATAGAGTCTACAAGGTCAATTATCTTCCCTCCCACTGCCGAGCTCTGCCTCTCAGCGACTGGCTTCACCGCCAAGGACGAGCTGCGGCTCGTGTGTGTTGATCTGGGAGGTCTCGAAAAGCACCACCACGCATCCTTGCCATTTTGTGTGCGATGTGGTTTTAATTGGCAGTCCACAGTGAATGGGTTTTAAACTGAGGAGCAAGGAGCTGATCACTCACACTGCCAGACAGTGGTCGGGGCAGGCAAAGAGAGAGAGCCAACAAGGCATTCTGTCGCAACAATTATCTTCAGCGAAAATGGAAGCGACTGCTCTGTGAGAAAGAGCTATGAATATGTAAAGCTACACATTGAGACAGGGTCACACTTAAAGGGATGGATGAAAATATAAGAAAACAACAAAAAAATGCTTTGTATAGTACCCTAACCATGACAGAATCAAGAAAGGAAAAAAAATGATTAAAAAAATAATGCTGTCTCCTCGAATGACGTTGGGCGATGTCATTAACATTCTCCGGGAGGCCATGCCATTATTACCGATGAGCATTATGTCATATCCAGGGGGCTTGTCTCATCTATGATGCTGAACGAGGTCTCCTCTCGTCTGCTCTGCTCTGCTCTCCTCTCCCCTGGAGTTTTCTCCAGCCTGCTGCTGATGTGATGGGAGAAGATAGCGATGCCCTCTCATCCACGTCTTTCCTGCCCTGACTGCTCAGTTTGAGTGTCGCCACACAATGGCCCTCCATATCAACAGCCACTCCATCACCCACATGCATAAAAACAAACAGGACAGGCTTCATTACAATGGAACTAAGAAACCAGTCACATTTCATAGTAAATGTTCTATTTATCCATAGTAAGCTACTATTTACATAATAATGAATAAACACATAAATACAATATACTTTTTTATATTAATACACATTTGTTAAAGCATGCAATTGGAACTAGGCCTAGTTTTAGTGTCCAGATTAGTAATATGTAATAGTCTAATATTTCAGACATACACAAAATTCCATAAACGCTGATATTAAGTGGCACAGCAAAGCCTCAATGAATATGTGGTATACATTTAACATTATTTAGTCTTCATTCTTATTACATATGTTAAGCTCTCCATTGACAGGTATTTTGACACTGTATAGTATGATTTTAAATCTTCAAGACCTTGTGAAAGCATGACGACAGTTCAGGTAAGTTTCCCAGAAACAACAGTTTCTCCCTGAAAATTGTATTTCTTGGCCTATTCCCTATAACAGGAGGGGTAACCAAGCTCTGCCATGCAAAAAAAACGTAACAGTAAAAACACTCTAAGTGAAACAGCTAGGGATGAAATGCCCCTATACTCAACAGCAGTAGTGGTTTAGGCTGACAACAATGCTCATAGAAGTACCCTGCTTATTTTCGTTCTTTAAATAGAACATATTTGTAAATCTATCCTTTGTACTGACCACTAGTGGTTTAAACTGATAGTTATGAATTACCATAGCAGAAAGTTGCTTATTTTCAGTCGTTTAATAGAATGTGTTAATCAATCTTTGGTGCACGTGTGAATTAGGAAAAGTTGCTGAACGTTGTCTTTGAGAGGAGTTTTCAACAAGAGTGCTCAGTGAAGTCTGTCATGATGAATTTGCAAACTGCGGACGGTGTGGGTTTTTTTGGGGACGGGGGTTCTTTTTTTTGGAGGGTCTGGAAGAAATATTGTTTGACGGATCGTTGCACTTTTGGTAATAGCATGATGACATATGGCACACACAATGTGAGGTGGGAGAAAGAACATCAGGCCTCCAGACTTGCAAAATTTTCCACGCACTCTTTCCAGTACCAAGGCCAGCCAAATTAAGAACTATTTAGTCTAACCATTAAGTATTTCTTTATCTTCTTTGATATCCTCTTGATTGTTTATGGTACTTTATAAATACATACAATTGAATTGAACTATATAGTCCATGTCCTAAACTCGTGAAAAAGGAGTTGATTTATTTTGGGACACAGTGGAAGTTTGCAGGCTGACTATTTGGTACAGCCTATTAAAGATCAGCAGCAAGAGGTCAGAGACAAAGGAAGACACTCTGTTGGAAGCTAGCGGCTCATTAAGCCGTTGCTGCTCTAGCTTCTGTTTAATGTGTCCGCTTTGATGGTGATCACTGGTCGTCCGGGGGATGAAGGAGGATTGATTTTAGATAAGGTGTCCTCATCCGGCCAGCAGAGAATAAAAGCCACCCATCAAGGACAGACATCACTCGAAGGAAGTCAGAAAGGCTGGTCTGGATCTGCCCGTAGCAAGAAGGATAGCGGAGTCCATCTAAATAATGAAGTAGTTTCAGGCTGCCCAGCTATCAAACTTAGTGATGTGTGTTTTGTTCTCAACAGTTTTGACCACTTTGTTTCCCAAAACAGAATCATGTGGAAATTCAATTATGTAAACAAGGTTCTGTCAAGAAATAGTGTCATTTGCATAAATAAATAACTTTTAAACATTAATCATGTTTTTTTGTTATGGTCTTTTTGAGTTCAGACAGTCCTTTGAGTCGTTCATCAGTCTTTACTCAATGTTACAGTCTCTTCTGTCGTCCAATCTCAGGTGGCTTCATCAGTCTTTACTCAATGTTACAGTCTCTTCTGTCGTCCAATCTCAGGTGGCTTCATCAGTCTTTACTCAATGTTACAGTCTCTTCTGTCGTCCAATCTCAGGTGGCTTTAGTGCTTGTAATGAAAGGGAAAAGTGTGAGCCACTGGGACGCCTGCAACATTGCTTTTTTGTTTTTCTGTGGGCTGTCATGGCTTGCAATTACATACATACAGTAAGGAAATGGGAGTCTGAAACGTCAAGGAAATCAACAGAGGATGAAGGGACTGCAGATGGAAGGGGAGATGCAGGGACTGCAGAAGGAAATCAGATAGTAGCTAAATCTGGTACAAAGCATCTTTCCTCTTTTTTGGGATAAATGTATTTTGTACACAATCCCTGATATAAATACATGTAATTATATATTAATATATAAATATCTAGCTTTAAAGCTCTTTCCTCACTCTCTCTCATTTCAGAAGAGTTAGTTAGAAATACTCTTCGGCTTACGGTGTTTGCTATTAAACATCTTATATAACTTGCAGTGCAAAACAATTCCTCGTATACCCCTCTGTACAGACATTTTGATTGAAATGACTTGGATATTTTCCCCCTCCTGCCTGCCGTGTGTTTCTTTTAGAGTAAATAACACTGAATCTCTTGTCATGTTGACTGTTTGAATTAAGCAAAACCTGACACAATTGGACAGTTTCACTGGATTCCTGTTTCATCCTCTGACAGGAGTAAAGGATGGTTTCTATGGCGATATGCAAGCAGAAGTAGACAGCTAGGCTGGTGACGGGGCTAATCTTTATTTTATCTCTGTACCTCGAAGGAAGGGAAGAAAAGGGCTCACACTCACACAAGATCTAATTATCCCAAGACTGCATGGGCCGCTTTTACCTAAAGATTCTGCTGCAGCAAATATGTTGGAATGTCTCTGCCGCCTCCTCAATTACTTGTTTGGTGAACCTGAATAAATAAGGAGATGGCAATTACGATTGTTGCTGGATTTGTCTGTCTCATTGAGCATAGCTTTAAATATTTCACATCTGGTTAAGGATATGTCGGTGAAATTGGTACCAGCCTCACATGGGAGTACCAGACTATGTAGGTAACTTACCCTGTGAGCAGGAGCCGGGTGAATGTGGGTGCAATTGTGTGTAAATTGTGATACCGTCTTTGCGAGGGCCACCAAGACACACTGGTGCTGTCCTTGCAACAGCAACAATATGTTGGTAATCTCACCCGATTGGACAGGCATCAACCATTCAACACAAAGGCAGATCAATTAAATTGAACACCTAGGGGGCGCCACACAAAGTGTAGTGTCCTCCACGTGGTCAAAATAATGATAATCCACAAATCAGTCTCGTTAAATATATCAGTCTCATAAAATATATTATACTATCAATTTGGAACTCTGATTAATAATTAAATGAATAACTACAACCAAAGTTACCTTACTAATAGTATGGTTGAAGGTCATTAGAATTCTGAATAGAAGAGGTTGGCAACGTCCATTCTTGTGCAACATTAAATAAACCAGCGTATATAAATCAAAGTATTTATTCACACAATGATACGAAAATAACACACAATATGTAATCTAGCTAAATGTAACTAACCAATGAATTGAAGGAATGGGTGTATGTGTAATCGAGAGGGAGTGTGTGTGTGAGCTTGTGAGCTCGGGGTTGCGCTGTTAGGAGCGCGCCAGAAAGAATGTGTGTGTGTGTTCCTTTGTCTGATCACCGTAGTTCCGCGTGCATGTGTGTGCACGCACGCGAACATACATGTGATGTGAACAAGGACGAGCCTATATGCAGCGCGAAGTTCGAGTATTCTCTTCGCGTGTGAGGCTATGTGAAGGCCAATGTATGTGTAATCGTGCGCGATTAAGATGCCATGTTAGGAAAGAGGGAAATGGTTAGTGATGCATGCAAGACCCGATGTGTCTGAGAAGCAATCCTAACGATAACCCTTAGATGGTGTGGCGAAGCCAACTACCAGCTAACAATGAACATATATATAAACAGTTACGTTCAGTAAACAAAACATATGAAACACATGAACAATGGCATGTAAACAGTCTTATGCTTAGCCAGGTTGTGAATAGCTAGGATAGCTAAATGCCCAGTTAATGTCAGAGTTACCAGTCCTTTGGGAAAAGCTGGTCCGACGTGGATGAGGCAGAAAAGAGATGATGCCGTCCGTAAATGGAGAAAGTTGTCCTTGCTGTGATGTCTGTGTCCCTGCAGTTTAGATCGGAGGATTTGATCGCTCAGAACGTTGCAGTCTGCCTTTTGTTCCCGTTGTGTGGAGTTAGCTAGCAGGTCTGTTGTTAGCTGCTTTCGCTAAACTTACTGCGTCTCACTGAGCAGTTCGTTGACAGAGATCTTAGGCGTGTGTCGGCCGTAAGACGTGAGAACAAAGAGAGTAGTTCTTCACCGTGTGACGGTGTGCTCCAAGCGGTGTTGGAGATGAGGAGAGGTCAAGACGGTGCGCCTGGCTGGAAGGCCAGCGGAGAGAAAGAGAGGTCTTGGCCAGGTGGGCGCCGACAGAGAGAGGAGTCACATCTGGGGAGATGCGGCTATTATCCACGCTCAGGTGGGCGTGGTTAAGAAAAAGCATCAGGTTACATTTTTATGACAGGTAAAACCTGACGTAGTTTCCGGGGGAACCCATAGACAAGTTACTGATTAAAGTCAACCACAATGGACGAATTCCAGTGTACCTACAGATAGAATAAATCGGGATTTCACTAAATAAAATGGCACTGATGTGCTGCACACAAACAAACTTGTACCAATGCCATATAGACATGGTACAGTATAGGTGGTAGGTGGATGAGCTTGCATTCATTTGACCCCTTTATTTGAGCTCTGGACAGCAGTATGTTATAGAAAGGATAAGTAACACCTGTAAGCCTGAGTTTCAATAACCAACTGTATCATAACCACGACCATAATCTGTCCCTGACCATACCCTGGGCCTGACTATAACCCTGGAGCTGATTGTATTCCTCGTTGTTAAAAGAATGGCAACAGGTTATTGACTGTCTATGATGGCCACTGGACTAATCAGTCTAATCAGTTTTATTTGTCCAAAATGCAACTCTAAAAGCAACCCAATAACTTTCACTTTTCTTTCGAAGTTTGTTTGAGTTATAATCTATAAAAAAAACCTTTGCACTGAAACCCCTGTGACAAAAAAACTAAAAGCAGCAGTTATCCTCGCATAAATCTTCAAAGTCTTCAGGCTTTTTGTGCTTCAACAAAACTGTGGGGGCTGCCGTTTGAGTTCCTATCTTCCATAGAGGAGCTGCTAAACATGGACAGAAACTTCCCCTCCTTCAGCTCCTGTCCTTAGCTGAAGGTTATTTAGTGATGTGAGGCATTGGTGCTTTTTTCCCTTTACAGTTCATTATTTTTGTAAGTGATTATTGACTGTTAATCACTTCAAATGTTTCTCTCTAATGTAGGCCTACAATGAATAGACGTTTAGCAGCTGGATTTAGGCTGAGTAGCAATTTTCCTCGGCTGTGTTAAGCAAAATGAATCGACAGACGTATTACTTTCATTTACATGAAAGCTATGTTTACTTATTTGTCTGTAGATCTAATGCCTGTATCTCATAAAGCACCGTGACAGAGAAGTATGTGGTGGTTTCTAGGTTTAATGTCAAATAATCCTTTTTTTATGTTTGCATGGAAAACAAGGACATTTCTAAGTGACCACAAACGTTTGAATGGTAGTGTAACTACGCCATACCTTGTTGTTGCCATTGGGTCACAAAATGTCATGACCAGTGTCCAGTGACACTACAGTTCCTTACAGCTTTAAAGATATTTCATGCTGTTGTCACCTGCAGGGTAAGCCCAGCAATTAAACTGCCACTAAAGACCCCAATAGCCGAACACCACCACACAACAAGGCAAGTCATTTGCAATTATACCTTTGTAAATAAAAGTTATAAATAGTCAATGGGGAAAAAGGTCCTGCAATAAAAAGTCCAATGAATGCCCAGCGGCAACAAATCAAGCAGCCAGCACCCCTGTTCCGCATGTAAGCAGCAGCCAGCACCCCCGTTCCGTGTGTAAGCAGCAGCCAGCACCCCCGTTCCGTGTGTAAACAGCAGCTCTTTTGCCCCGCTGTTGTCTTTATGTTTCCTTTTAATGTTCCTTCTGCTCTTATTTATGTAAACTACATTGAATTGCCTCTGTGTATGAAATGTGCTATAAGCCACACACGTTTTTGGGATGTGGCGACTGGAGTTAGTGGTGAAGTCAGGAAGTCAGGAACGGTGCAGGAAAATTACTAATTAATTATTGCAATTGCTAGGCCCAATTACTAGGCACCAAAACACTAGGCACCAAAACTTCACGCGTCTAGATGCAGTTTTCACTTAACCTCACAGCAGGTAAGTGTTCTTTTTCTTTGTCATGCCTTTCACAGCCTCATTCATGCTTGTTCAAACTTCTCAATTCCAAAGCTTCTTCTCATGCTTGGAATGAACACCCTTTACATAGTACTGCCACTTGGGCTTAATTGGTCCAATCAACCTAATTGGATCCAACCATTGTAGTAGTGGGGGAGTCCAAGTCTCTCCCCCGCTCTTGCAGGGCACCATGAGTCAGACTCATTTCAGTGCAACGGTGAGAAGGGGGGATTTCACCTTCTCACAGCCATGCCTGTAAGTGGAAGTCAGAAATGCCTGGTCCGGCTCCCTGCAGTCCACCCAGTGCGTCCCCTCACTCTGTAATGATCGTCAGCCTCCAGTCAGCACCACGGAACACATCGGTCTCCAACTGCAAAGACTGAAAAAAAGGCATCAATTAAAAACGTACACTCACTCTTAAACCAAGTGTTAGATATGGATCTGCTGTGCTGTAGCTGTGCTGTGCTGTAGCTCTATTGTAGCTCTGCTGTGCTGTAGCTCTATTGTAGCTCTATTGTAGCTCTGCTGTAGCTATATTGTAGATCTATTGTGGCTCTATTGTAGCTCTATTGTAGCTCTATTGTAGCTCTGCTGTGCTGTAGCTCTATTGTAGCTCTGCTATGTTGTGATTTATTGTAGCTCTGCTGTGCTGTAGCTCTATTATAGCTCTATTGTAGCTCTGCTGTGCTGTAGCTCTGCTGTGCTGTAGCTCCATTGTAGTTCTATTGTAGCTCTATTGTAGTTCTGCTGTGCTGTAGCTCTATTGTAGCTCTGCTGTGTTGTAGCTCTATTGTAACTATATTGTAGCTCTGCTGTGCTGTAGCTCTATTGTAGCTCTATTGTAGTTCTGCTGTGCTGTAGCTCTATTGTAGTTCTGCTGTGCTGTAGCTCTATTGTAGCTCTGCTGTGTTGTAGCTCTGCTGTGCTGTAGCTCTATTGTAGCTCTGCTGTGTTGTAGCTCTATTGTAGCTCTGCTGTGCTGTAGCTCTATTGTAGTTCTGCTGTGTTGTAGCACTGCTGTGCTGTAGCTCTATTGTAGTTCTGCTGTGCTGTAGCTCTATTGTAGCTCTGCTGTGTTGTAGCTCTATTGTAACTATATTGTAGCTATGCTGTGCTGTAGCTCTATTGTAGCTCTATTGTATCTCTGCTGTGCTGTAGATCTATTGTAGTTCTGCTGTGCTGTAGAGTTTTATTAGAGACAGAGCTTGATTAGAGATAGAGCCTGATTAGAGATAGAGTTTGATTAGAGATAGAGCCTGATTAAAGTTTGAGTTTGATTAGAGACAGAGCCTGATTAGACATAGAGTTTGATTAGAGATAGAGCCTGATTAAAGTTTGAGTTTGATTAGAGATAGAGTTGGATTAGAGATAGTGTGTGATTAGAGATTGAGTTTGATTAGAGACAGAGCCTGATTAGAGATAGAGTTTGATTAGAGATAGAGTTTGATTAGAAATAGTGTTTGATTAGAGATATAGTTTGATTATAGACAGAGCCTGATTAGAAATAGTGTTTGATTATAGATAGATTTGATTAAACTTCTCAGAGGCACCATAACCTTGGGAGTGGTGGGGTTTGGTTCAGCTCTGCCCGCACCCATTCGGCTGGCACAATTTCTTCATCACCGCCGACTGGATAGCACCTCCACGGTCTGACAGGATTCTTTCCCGATAACCCACCGTTTGAATCACTACACTGTACAAGGCCTTGGCTGTGTTAGGCATCGACTGGTCCTTTGTTGGCACAAAAGCATACTTACAACAAAAGTCTATAAGTCTATTATGAGTAATATGGATGAGAAAGGGTCTCCCTGTCTCCCATAGTCAATGCCAGCTACTTGAAAGAGATAGGATGTGGGTGTCACGGGGTGACTACATTCAGTGGGGGAGGAACCACACGCCTGGGAATTGGGTCCCCAGGTGAACACTAACAGCACAACACCCTGCACCTAGAAATCAACAACAGCCCAGGTGTAGCCTATTAATTGCTGTATCAAGCAAACTAGCTGCAGCTGTAAAGCAGAGAAGAACCCAGCTAGGCATTGGCTAACGGCAGGAGTGGAGTGTTTTATACACAGGTTACCATCAGTATGCAGGAGGAGAGAAAGACAAGGCAAGAGAAGGCCAGGCAAGGCAAAGCAGAATCTGGAAGAAGCAAGAAGCAGGGAGTAGAAGGAGCCGGAGAGGTTGGGATCTGAACGGGGTATGGCCCCCAGTCCCAGACGACCAACGAAGGTCGGACAGTCAGACAGACAGACAGACAGACAGACAGACAGACAGACAGACAGACAGACAGACAGACAGACAGACAGACAGACAGACAGACAGACAGACAGACAGACAGACAGACAGACAGGCCACTGGACGGAGCTCACGGAACGCGGCATATTGCCGGAGCTGGACATCGTGAATCTTCCCCAGTCGGAAACCGGCATTTTGCCGGAGCTGGGCCTCGCGAACTCTCCCTGTGAAGCTAAGTAACCTACTGCCTTGTCACCTAGAGACTGTACATTGCAGGGTAGCCGTCAGCTAACGCCCCCCCCCTACGCTGTACCTACTTTGTTCCCTGATTTGCCTCCTTGCACACATTGTTGTCCTACTCAGCTAAATCGTGGAGATAACTGCCTGGACTGTTCGTCAAGTTGGTCACGTGAGTCCACTGTGTGTGCCATTGTTGCCGTGACGTTGTCTGAAGTGAGTGACACCACTAAAATACGTTGTTTGAAGTGACACCTTAGTTACACTGTTGAAAGGACGTTGTGTGCTGTGAAGTGTACACTGAGTTTTGCATTGAAGTGTCTTAACTGTTCTTAGTATGAACTCCTATTACAGTTCCGGGTGGCTGACTGTACGTAACCTGTGTAGGCGACATTAGTGCCCTGTCCATGTGAGGGTGCAGAGCACGCCTTATCTTTGGCCTTCCACTCACTAGTCCCCCACAGCCCAGGATCCCCTGCTGGAGGAGGCGAGTAACGACGTCACCAACTGCCCCAGACCCCCTGCAGGAGGCACTGAGAACCACCGCCTTGCCACGGACTAGGCCCTCACTACCCCATCCCCCGGCCCTCTCTTCACCACCATTAGAGACTCCTCTTTTTAAATGATTTAATAAAACCAAAACCTTTTTAAACCTGTTTCTTTGAGTCCAGACATCTCTTTGGGGTGGGGATACGGTTTGACAATCTAGAGTAAGTGGAGGCCCCAGCGCCCCCACCTGTGACATGGACGTGGGGTCTAATGGGGCTCTCACCTCAGGCCACTTCAGTGCTTATGTATCCCCTATCCATGTTTGTCATGATGGATCTACATATTGACAGTATACAGTACACTAAAGGATAAAGACAATGGTTTATGACATGAGATTGTCACCATGATGTAGCCATAATAAGCCTGCATCTCTGTTTCATTCTCCTCTTCTTTTCCCCCAGAGAGTTAGCAATGGACTCCTGATGAGGATTATTGTTTCATGTTTCGAGCTTATTTAGAATATTCATGCAAAATTGTTCTTCACTGGTGTTAGACATTGTTAAAAATTCTTTGTAGATGTGAGTTGACAATTAAAAGCCTTTGAAGTGACATACAAATGTCAATTACACAGGATTTGCTGACAGTCTATGTTGACAGTTATAATGGTTCTCTTGAGGCTTTTAGGAACACAACAATATCTACCACAAGCTCGCAGACCACAGCATCGTTGCAATTGTTTTCCTTGAGACAAGCCACTGTGTTTTGTATCATTTTTGCATTTAACTTCCAAAAGGCATTTTTTTAACGTGCACAATCCCTACATTTCACAGCCCCCTCAAGGGAATAACCTGTTCCAAGTGTGTTTTTTGGGAAACAGATTTTAATACATGCAAATGTTTAATATTCCCAGGCAACATTCCAAACATATTTTCAGTTTTGTTGAATACGTTCTGTGTCGGCATTTGGCTTAATTCAAGTGTACTTAAAGCCCATCTTTATTCAGAGCACACTGACGAGCCACCCACTTATCATTAAGCGCGGGATGTTGTTACACATTAAGTTTGGTGTTAGTGGCTGGAATATGCATAATTAATCAGCTGAGTTGCTGGCTTCACGGACTGTCTGCATACCTATTAGTTCGGGAAATGAGATTGTGATCCCCGATGTCTTAGCAGTGCGAAGTTCCCGGTGTTATCAGACTACTTGACAGGTTTTCTCTCTTATGAGATGAATAAATAGACCATCCACTTGCCTAGTCAAAACAGTCCTTAGTGTTCCACAAAGGTAGCACCTACAAACCCGATTTTACAGTCATTTCATATTTAAACCTTAGGTTCTGTTCAAACTGGACATAACACTTCTAAGATCTGGTTCGTTTACTCATGAAAATATGAACCACATGCTTCAAAATCAGTGTTCCTACACTTACATATCACAAGTGGAATTATTCTGGATATTCAATAGGGACTCTACTCACTCCCGTCCTGTTAAGTAAGGGCAGTGTTTGGCATGTGAATCACAGAAATGCAGACACGAGTGTTGTTTGTTTCCAAATGCACATCTACCCCCCGTGTCCTTGTCTATCAACTCAGGCTGAGTTTTTGGCGTGGTGTTGAAGCACAGCTGGGCTTTGGCTGTACGTGATAAGTGTGTCACTGGTATCCTGGCTGGACGCTTGAAGAGGAAGCGCTTTGCCCCCAGGGGTCTGGAAGGGGGGGGGGAGTAGAATGTGTGTCAGGCTCGTGCACCATGCACCACCTGCTCTTCTCCAGCTCCTGGCCTTTGTTATGCAGATGCAGTGACCACTGGCTCAGGGATTTGTCCACTACTCAGAGAGAGAGAGAGAGAGAGAGAGAAAGAGAGAGAGAGAGAGATGTAGAGTCAGAACCAGTGACTGATAGAGCAGGAGAGAGAGACAGGCATGGAGGGTAGAGGGTGAGAGAGGGAGCGTGACAGCCAGTGACAACAAGATAGGTACACAGTGTAGTGAGACAAAGACAGAGATATACTGAGAGAAACTGAAAGAGAAAGAGACAGAGAGAGAGAGAGAGTGGAGTTCGAGAGAGAGAGTGTGTGTGTGTGTGTGTGTGTGTGTGTGTGTGTGTGTGTGTGTGTGTGTGTGAGAGAGAGAGAGAGAGAGAGAGAGAGAGAGAGAGAGAGAGAGAGATGTAACACTGTTGAAAAAAACCCAGCTGAAAAGGTGTGAAAAATGTGACCAGTTAAACCATCAACAATCATGCTACTTAAGCTAGTCAAAATAGCTGGTCAAGCTGTTTTTGTTATCAACAGGGTGTGAGATAGAGAGAGAGAAAGACAGAGTGTAGGGATGAGAGAGAGAGAGAGAGAGAGAGAGAGAGAGAGAGAGAGAGAGAGAGAGAGAGTGGCTGGGTGAACAACAGAAAGTGTCCTCCCCTCTGTGACCTGGCCCCAGTGTCTCAGCGTCAACGGCTGGGCAAGACAAAACAAGCCCCCATCAACCCAGCTTTTCACTTCGCTGTCATACACACAATCTCTTACACACACATGCACGTGCTCCCACCCATAACACACACACACACACACACAGACGCACGCACGTTCACAGAAGCTTGTGTCCTTCACTTTTTACGCCTCACCCTACACCACATCTGACTTGCCGGAGATGAAGACGAGAGGAGAGGAGAGAAGAGAAGAGAAGAGAAGGGAAGGGAGGAGGAGGGAATGCTTCTGTGTTCAAACTGAGGAGAAAGAGAAAGAGAGGGAGGGAGGGAGGGAGGGAGGGAGGAAGGGGGGAAGGCAGCCACCTCACTGAATGGGGAGGGCAAAGCCGACCTCCTTGTGAGCAAATAAAAAGCAGCTGCACGCTGAACGCCGCTGCCACACTCAGCATGTCCACGCAGGAGAAGACACTGGCTGCCGAGACAGACACAGACACAGACACAGAGCCTCTGGGACAAACGTACTGAGGAGAAAAAAAACAAAGACAGACAGAGCACAGGGAGAAACAAAGATCAAGGAGAAAAGGAAGAAGAAAGGACCCTTCTCTCCCCTGACCACGGACACATCTCTATCCATCTCTCTCTCTCTCTCTCTCACTCTCTCACTCTCTCTCACACACACACACAGACACTCGCACACTCTTTTGCTCTCCTGCTCCTTCTTTTTTCCGCCGGGTTTTCAGAACTTGGACAGCTCCCGGCACATGTGCCTGTGTGTGGAAGCTCGTAGCGGTCGCCTCGCTTAAAGAAACAGAGAGCGAGGGGGACAGAGAGACTCCACGGACTCTACCAGAGGACACCTCTTTATACTCCTTTCTCTGCTCATGTCCGTCTCCCACTTTGAGACTAGCAGGGGAAATCAGCGACAGCAGCAGCAGCAGAAGTCTGTCAGCTCCTTTGTGACCCCCCCATATCACCCCACCCCACCCCCCCAGAGTGGAGGCACCATGGCAAGCATTAGAGAGCAGGAGAGGCAGCTCTTCGAGAAGTTCTGGGAGGGGACCTTTAAAGCCGTCGCCATGCCACGACCCGAGAGTATCATCATGGCCAGCATCACCGCTGGAAGGACCTTGACAAAGTGAGTCTCTTTCTGTTCTTATTTTGCTTCAGCCCTCTTTCGAAGCAGGGGCTCCATACATGCCATGATTGGGTTTACTTCTGAGCACACAGGTGGTTTCAGCGGCAGCTTGTGTGTTGTGTGTCACGTATCACGTATCTTTCATATGGAAACTCTCATGCTGTAGGAGACCCCTAAAGATCACTGACTCCATACTTTATACGATTCATTAAGATCATTTTGATTATTTTCTGAACCCTGGTGTCCCTGTCAACCAATGTGGATATTGTCAGAAATATTGATATTCATACAGAATTTGTAGGGCAATGAACACAAGGCAAAAATAACGTGTATGTGACTGTAATTGTCATTTTTTCATTATAGATTTACTTCGGCTGCCTCTCAGCTGCATTTTTAAGTATCCATTTAACACTTGATGGGACTACTCATATGTAGGCTGTTCTTAAGATCCATATTAACAAACACTCAGAAGCCTTGAAGACTTTGACATGCATTGTTATGCTCTGGGCACAGAGCGTGATGTATTTTAGATGGGTTTGAGGAGAGAAGTGTCACAAAGAGTTACTGAGCACTAGAGTCTTAGTGAGCCACCTGGGACCCAGGGACATTTCCAGCACCTTCCGAATGCAATCTTCCCCAAACCCCAAGGTCCAGGAGGATGCCCATTACAGTGTGTTAAGGCTGGTGGTGTTGTATAGTGCAGTCATTTCAGAGCTCTACATCTCAAAGGTTACGTGCTGTCAATAGCTCCAAGCGATGGCAGGCAATAGGAGGAGAAGAGAGAAAAAGAAGTAGAAGAAGAATAAAAAAAGAAGAATCAAAAAAAGAAGGAATGGAAAAATCATCCCTGAGTAGTGATTCACTCACTCCCCCCTGCCACTGTGTGTTTATCGCCCACCCCGTCCCCTCATCTCCAGACAAATCCCTCCCTGAACGCTCCTGTAATGAACACTTAACACACTCTGACAACTAGATGTCCTATCAGCTCCACGCCATCCCCTGTCTGGCACAGCACACACATGAGCACAGGCGTCCAGGAGCGAGGAGTGAGGACAGCTCAACTTGGCTTGGTTTGGCTTGGCTCGGCCCGGTTTTTAAAAAAAAACAGAAGGAAAAAAAGAAAAAAAAAACACACCCTGGCTGACTTTGATGTTGTCACATCCTGTCATCATTACCTCAATGTTGCCATTCTTACCAAAAACATTATCTTGCCCCAGGCATGAAAACCCCAGCCTCTTGTTGTGCTATTTCCAAACGAGAACAACGCGAGGGCCCGATGAAATATGATTTATTCCCCATTTGATTCGTCTTGATATTTCTCTCTGAGTCAGTGCATCGCTCAGGATTAGTGCAAGGCACAGCCAAACGAGATTAATAATGAATCTATTCATTATCTCTGTAATATTCCTGTCTTGTTTCAGAGTGTGAAGCTCACCATAAGCGTAATGTAATGAACTTGACAATGGCACTGCGGCTAGCGTTATACAGAGCCGGAGTCTATAAGTGCCATCTGCTTCATTGGTGGTTGTTTTGATCCCTAATTTTCTGTTCTGTGTTGCCACAAGTGTTTGTGGGGTGCTCAGTGACAACATGAGACAACACACACACACACTTGTGTGCACCACTGTCTCCCTCCCTTTGAGCCGAGTTGAGGCACAAAGTCCATATTCATGAGGCTGTCTTGCCCTGCGGGAACAGATGACACTGATGTTGGTCTTAGCATCAAGGGAAAATGATAGAAGCAATTACAGGAATGGCACTAATTCAGCCACTTCATCCACCCCAACATTCATTCCACATCTCTGCTCATGATTTAGGCAGAATTTTGGAGACGATGAGGCAAGAAAAAAACATGACTTCTTTGGTTGCATCGAGAGGTGAAATGTTCTCACGATTGAGGTAGACAGGAAAATGATGTGTATGAAATTCACAGTGCCAAGCTGAGGAGATCCAGCCTGTTGCTCCAAAGCAAGTCTCAGGCTGAACATTACATGCATTTTAGTTCACAGAGGCACTCAACTAACAGACTCAGAGATCATAGTTGTGAAATGGCATAGTGGTAGTTGTTGCTGTTTGACGACAAAGAGGGGCACACAGAGAATACTCTGAGAGAATCTCCCAAACACCCCTGCTTAAGTCCCACCCAAACACCCCTCGTTTCACTCCACCCTCCCCTAGTAATGGAGGGGGACCTCCTGTGGTTTGGCTCGGATGCCATCAGAACCAGAGCTGCCAACTGCCACCGGGTTCAGTGTCCTTTTCAGTCCCATTCTCAGCCCTTGTTATTGTTTCAATGCTTTATTCCTGCTCTTTGTCATCATCCCCCCCCCCCTCTGTTGCTTCTGCCACACTGGCCTGAGGAGGACCTCACTGAGGTAATTAGAGTCGGACGCTGCCCTTCCCCTCCTCCACACTCACCCAGCAGAGAGGGGGAGAGAGAGGGAGTGAGAGAGAGGGAATGAGAGAGAGAGGGTGGGGGAGAGAAAAATAGAAAGAAAGGGGGAGAGAGGGGAAAAGAAAGATAAAGAGAGAGAGGACGTGAGAGAAAGGAAAAGATAAAGATAGAGAGAAGAAAGTGTGGGTAGAGGAAGAGAGAAGGGGTATAAGCTCGCTGGCCCTGCAGCTGGAGGTCCAGACCACAGGCTATTATACCCCTGCAAGCTGTCGGGCTCCGTGGCACACGTCATTAAAAATACAGGGAGCTGGGGACGAGTAGTGGGGTGAGAGAGGGGCTGACCAGAGTAGGGGCAGATGGTCTACACGGGAGAACAGAGGGGGACAATAGATGGGTTGTGGAGTGGGATAGGGTGGGGGGAGGGGGAGGAGAGACAATCCTTTAAACTCAGCAGATGCCGGTTTAACCAGGCAAAAGAACATGGGGAGAGATTAAAGGACAAGTGCCCCCATATCTTTGAGTGTGGGGCTGTGGGATCCCTCTCCGTTGAGTCCAGCCCTTCAAAGAAAAGATTCGCGAAACATGAAAAACTGGAATAAAAATACTAGTAGGGGTAGGTAGCGGGTATGTTTCATGTCATAAATGAGAGACGTCCAAGTTCAAAAGCTCTTGCCAATGCATCTGCAGTGTGTGCAGGAGAAGCCTAGGGCTGCCATGTTCATTAGGCTGATGACCAACTCCATACCCAAACCGGCTAAAGAGATGAAGGGAGACCTCAGTGTAGTCATTTCAGTGCATCCTCTTGAGTGTCTTTCAAATGCATCAAAAGATAGAGGTAGACCTCAATGTAGTAATTTCAGTGCATCCTCTTGAGTGTCTTTCAAATGCATCAAAAGATAGAGGTAGACCTCAATGTAGTAATTTCAGTGCATCCTCTTGAGTGTCCTACAAATGCATCAAAAGATGGAGGTAGACCTCAGTGTAGTCATTTCAGTGCATCCTCTTGAGTGTCCTACAAATGCATCAAGAGATGGAGGTAGACCTCATGGCCAGAGAGATAGTGACAAACACAAGCGGGAAGGATGGGGCACATCCATGTGTAAGAAATCAAGCAACAAAAATATATGGAAATTATCTTTGCTAAAATATTACATGTGGTCAATTTGAGTTCAGTTTTATAATAAATTCCCCCTGGGTTAGCAACTTAATTAAGTTGAGTAGTATTATTAAGTATTGAGTAGTCTTGGCTTGGTTTCTATTTCCCAATAAATTAAAATGGAATAACTAAACACAGTTAATCTGTATAGTGATAGGATCTACCTAAGGAATCTACTTGAACAAGGGTACATTTTCATCTAAAAAAAACAAGGAATTGGTGTGAGAATTTGTTTTATTTCAGGCATAAGCAATCTGGTCTCTGCAGCTAAAACAAGAGGTGCTGAGAGAACGTGTTGCTATGATCACTGCGTGTCACAGTACAGCGTGCACTGAACAGCCATCTCAAAACAGACCCCCTTAAAGAGGGCAACTGGCGTTCAACAACTGCACATTAATCAAACAAATATAAGTAATTAAGCATGACCAGCAAGCTAACAACATGACAACAATTGTACTAAGCCTGTGACAAGCAGTAGCCATCAGCATGAATTCTTGGGACGCCTCTGGGCCTCTGTATGGGCTCTGCAGCACTGAGTAAAGCCTATGTGGAGCTGGACGGTTGGATTTCAGAGGCAGGGATCTGCGTGACTCAGATAGGAAATAGGCTTGATTGGGTCAATTGCAGGTGCTGAATGTGATCATCACACCATGGCAGAGGGTGTGAATCAGTCACAGGATCCATTTGCAAGATCTGGATTCAGGGTCCCACAGATTATTGGGGTTATTGTGTGTGTGTGTGTGTGTGTGTGTGTGTGTGTGTGTGTGTGTGTGTGTGTGTGTGTGTGTGTGTGTGTGTGTGTGTGTGTGTGTGTGTGTGTGTGTGTGTGTGTGTGTGTGTGTGTGTGTGCATGTGAGAGGAATGCATCAGTGTTCTCCTGATGCCTTACATGTAATCACACAATGGCTGAGTGCATGAATCAACCACAGGACTTTGTGTGTGTGTGTGTGTACATATCCAAAATCATTTGGAAATAGTCCTTATAATACTCCCTAAGGAAGTCCCTAAGAAATGCACATAGCAGAGACAAAAACACACACTCACCCCCCATCCCAACCCAAGTGAGCACCACAGCAGAATACATCAGGACACACCTGTGGGCTTTCCTCCCTCATGCCCAGTGCTATTCCCACAGAGGTCACTCCTCACCCATCCCCTAAACTGCCCCCCCCCCCTCCTGTGTGCCCTGTGGGGTAAGTGAGGGGCTACTGGGTCCCTCTGCATGTCCTGTGACACCCCTACCCCCTCCCACGCATGAGTCACAGGGTGCCACTGAGGGCCCATGAGGCCCCTGAGGGAGGTTTGTGTGTGTGTGTGTGTGTGTGTGTGTGTGTGTGTGTGTGTGTGCGGGGGGTGTTTGCGTGCGGCCTCCGCCTCTTCGGAGCTGGAGCGCTGCTGATATGGCCGTCCTGCGGGCCTTCTGCCATAACTCCAGCGTAATCTGACAGCGGCAGTATTCCACTGCCGCCGGGCACGTTTGGAAGTTTCGGCAGAGTGGAACGAGAACGCTAGTTTGTGTTTGTTTTTTGTGGTTTGCAAAAGTGCCACTTTTGCGATGAACCATGGGGGAGAAATTGGTGATGTTAGTGCTGTGCTCTGTACTTTACACTGGGAAAAAGCCCCCATCAGGCAGAACAAACATATGACAGTTTTGGAGGAGTTCACCGCTGATGGAGTCACCTCTTTTGGATCCATTTGGATGTGTTTTATCATCTCATCAACAAAGTATGCAAAATATCGGAAGTATAAAGCCAAGTGACCATTTTATACTTTACATTCTGTGGCCTGGATGCGCTCTACTTTTTGAACTGATTGACTTTCCCAATGTTTACAGCCCAACCTTATAATTCGGATGTGGAATACTGAAATGAAAATAATGCTGTGTAAAATGATGGTCCCAGCAGGCTTTCTGATAGCGTGTAAAAGGGCACAGCAGTATTGGTCTGCACCACTTCTCAGCTTGTTTCAGTCAGGGTAGAAAGCCTTTATTTGTGTAAACAACAGTACTTGCATGATCTGTGTTTCCTGACCTTTAGTGGTAGATGATTACACATCACCTAAAAAAAGTGTTGAACACAGAATTGAATCGCTTATTGGAAAAACAATTCCAAGGCACTTTACTGTAACAATTCGCAGAGTGTATTTTTTTCACTATATTCCTGACAATTGCTTACCATTCCCTCCACTCTCACTTTCTCTTTTCAAACTGAGTCGGGTTGTTTTCCCCTTTTAGGCATTGTATCTCTTTGGAACGCTTCTCAACAATTTAAACTTCAGAAATAATGATGAAGACGCACTTTTGTGCTATTACTGTATTTTACCCATGAATTGATTTCATCACTGTAATGTGTTGATGCATAACATTCTTTATGTTCTTGTGCTTACCCAGATAGAAAAGAGGGAAAAATAAAAAGAGAGAGAGGGAAAATAAAAGAGGGAGGGAGAAAAAGAAAGACAGTGGAAGAGTGAGGGAGATAGAAAGACAGAGTGAAAGACACTGAACAAAGCAGAGAGAGAAGTAGAAAACACAGGGAGAAACACAAAGGGAGATAGAGATAGATAGAAAGAAAACAGAACAGGCCATTTCCTCTGATGAGTTTCTGAGCGGGATACATGAACACTAAAGGAATGAGGCCGTTATACTGGCAGTCTCTCCCTCTCCCTCTCTCTCTCCCTCTCCCTCTCCCTCTCTCTCTCTCTCTCCCCCTCCCTCTCTCTCTCTCTCTCCCTCTCCCTCTTCCTCTCTCTCTCTCTCTCTCTCTCTCCCTCTCCCTTTCCCTCCCCTCTCTCTCTCCCTCTCCCACTCTCTCTCTCCCACTTTTAAATGAGCTGGAGCTCACCACTAGTATAGTATCTGCCTGTCTCCAGAGGGCCCAAAGTGTGTGGGGTTGGTGTGGAGTTTATTAATGCAATAAAGTCTATGCTGACATTACAGGCCCTTGTGAGTCTCACACTGAACATAACGGACAACACAGCCTCCCAACACGGGGGCCAGGGAGGATTGGATTCTGTGCAGAGGCAGGCCAGGGGATGCTAAGAGCCCCACCATCTACCCTTACAGTGAGGGCAGTTTCATGATCTGGGGGGCAGTTTCATGATCTGTGTGGGCGGTTGTCCACAGGAGCCACGGGCCTGACACTGTAATTAATTTAGATGTCGCTGTAAGAATGCAGTGATCTGAAGTTGATGACAGCGATTCGTGTGTGGTCAGTTCATCTTTTCAGACAGGCAGGAGAAGGGCTCAACCCAACCCCCCGCACCCCCCTCGCCCCCCTTCCTCGATGATTCATCCGACGCTCAGGGAGTTCATGCCCCTCCAGTGAAAGTCCATGTCCACGCATAATCTTCCCCTCACAGTGTTACTGGCAGCCCAACGAGGGGACCGCGATTATGAGCGAACGCACATCAAGACAAAGCAATGATTTTATGCTCGCTTAATCACTGTATCACTCTACCACTGCAGAAAAAAAAATGTGCAAATACAGTAAAAATCTCTCTTCACTCTCACTATGTACTCTAAGGAGGAGAGAAACGAACAGAGAGAGAGAGTAAAAAGAAAGAAATTAAAGAAAGAAACAAAAAAGATAAAGGGAGAAGGAGGCTGCAGTGCTTTAAAGGAAGCAGATCACAGGGGACATTAGAGAGATCATGTCACCACTGCCCGTGTAGACGACGGACAGCCACACAGGGAGGTCTCACCAATCATCCCCTGCCTTCAGTCAGACGCTTAACTGAGTGTGAGCAAGCCACAGGGGGAAACGATGGAAGGGCAGAGAAAGACAGACAGAAAGAGAGGGAGAGGGAGAAAAGGAGAAAGAGAGAAGGGGAGACAGAGAGAGAGAGAGGGAGGCAGGGAGGGATGGAGAGAGAGAGGGAGGGAGATGGAGAGAGAAAGGGAGACAGTGAGAGAGGGCGATGAAGGGAGAGAGGGGGAGAAGAGAGAGAGGGTTGGTGACAGAGGTGAGGAGAAAGAGAGAGATGCAGGGGAGAGAGGCTGAGAGGAGGAGAGAGAGAGAGATGCAGGGGAGAGAGGAGGGGAAAGATAGAGATGCAGGGGAGAGAGGAGGAGAAAGAGAGAGAGATGCAGGGGAGAGAGGAGGAGAAAGATAGAGATGCAGGGGAGAGAGGAGGAGAAAGAGAGATAGATGCAGGGGAGAAGGGCTGAGAGAAGGAAAGAGCATCTTGCTGCTCACTATCTGCCCGCGCTGCGCTGCGACTACAAACAAACCCCTTTCACACGGCCCTTACAGGCCCTCCTGTTTGCCTTCTGGAGCGGCGTCTGCTAGCCGAGGACCGATGGCTGCCACTTGAAGTGGCTGGTAATAGCGCAGGTGTCATTTTAAATCAGCCTCAGCCACCCCCCTCCTCCCTCCCTCTTAGCCTCGCTGGAATTGACCCAAATGGAAAAAGTACGGAGCCCTGAAGGGAGCTCATATGAAGAAGAAGAGTGAGAGCTCATGACAGAGCCAGGGCTAGAAAGGTGTTTAGGGAAATAACATGCAGGTGTGAGGTCCTGTACGTCTGCTGATCTTTCATTAAAGCACAGACTTCTTCTGTCCTGAACTCAGCATTCACCATCTGGTCCCCAGACTGACCTGAGTTATCATCCACATCGACAGCAGGTGCTGTATATTACAGTACAGCAAATATCACATTCAAGTTCATTTTATTATGGTCGTCCTGGCTACAAACATCCGGGCATTTAGAATAGCATTTTGAAAAGGTATAGCTGTAGTAGGGGGAGTAGTACCATGTAAAATGGCAGTCAGGTAATTTTGGTATGATCGCTGAGTGGTTTAACAGCTCAGTTTCCTCAGAAGGTTGTTGTGAGTATAACACCAACACGAGAGGAGAGCTTCCCAGAACGTGGACACGTATGCCACTCCGCATTTTCATCGCTCCTCCTTCTCCCGACCCCACACCCCCACCCACCCACCCACCCTCAGAGTGATCAGGAGCCATTATGAAAATGCAAACTTATCAAAGTCAAACCTTCATCACTTAAATTAAATCATTTCAAGCTCCGCTGCGTCCCCACGTCCCGGCCTCCCCTTCATTTTTCATTTCCGTCCCTTGCCCATCCTCATTTGGGAGAGGCGATCTGCCATTCATGTGAAATTGCCTTCATTTGCATAACTGATGCCTCCTTTTCCTTTTTTCCTTTTTTTTTCTCTTCGGGAGGGGCGCAGCTCTCGCTGTTGCCTGTGTCAAGGAGGAGAAACTAGGGAGGTGTTTCTGTGTGTGTGTGTGTGTGTGTGTGTGTGTGTGTGTGTGTGTGTGTGTGTGTGTATTCATGTGTGTCTGTGTGTTTGGGGCGGGGTTTGTTAATCGGCACATCATCACAAGAACCCCTCCCAGCTTTTCACCTTTGAGTTCTACCAGATTGTAGAGCGACAAGGTCCGCTTTGGAGACCTGACCCTGCGTCATATGTCAGCTCTGCATAGTTTCTCAGTAGCTGACACTAATATCAAGTAATAACTCCACTGACACGGTAATTGGTGTACCTCAATCATCTCTCCACCTGCCCTGACTGTTTAAAGTGTATGTATAATATAACATCACATATTAGGAGGAGCAGGATCCGTAACTGGCATGGCATCTAATGAAACCCTCATTATTTCTTACCTTTGAGTTCAGTTGACTCGCAGAAACAAGACTCTGTTCTGTAATTCAGATTGGCAGAATTTCTGTGCTGGGGCCACCGAGTGGAGATGCCACATAATAAAATATATTGTCACGTAATTTGGGATAGGAATTGTAATGAGATGAGGATTCGTCATTTATATCAAATAGACTTCATACTAACATTTTACATGAAGCAACTATTGTTAGAGTATAACTATACTCATAAAGCTATATACCACATGACAGGATATGACATCTGTCATGACATGTTTATGACGTCTTATGAAGCAGGGTTCAAGTAAAGTGTTACTGCATGTGCATACGGTATAGAGCATACTGAAAATTAACCCACATTTTGTGTTCCGGGCCAAAAAGGATATTTTTGAAACTTTCAAGTTTTCTTTCATCTTAAACTCATTCTCCTTACCTACTTGAATGGAATGGAGTTTTTCAAATAATTTAACATTGTTACATTTCTTGTGTCTCCTGTCAAAAATAACCAGGCCTTTAAAATGAATCTCCAAGACTGTAATATTTAGATTTTAGAGTGAAAATAATTTAGAAATTTAGAAAATAAATGTCAAAGTCAGATGATTTTTGAAAGAAAGACACAAGTGTTATTATTTTGTAAAATGTTAGATTTTATAATGTATATTTAATGTGAAATTTAGATTTGTAAATGTATGAATTGTATGAATAAAACCGAATGGTACATCCGTAAAAGGAGGCTTAAAAACAAGAAATTATATATATTATTGTAAAAAAAAAACAGTCATAAAGACAGTTACTTGCATTAGAAAGGTTTAAATCAAAATATATCAAAATCAATTGTTTACAAAAAGTAATATTAACATTTATGTCAGGCCGGTCAATTCTGACAGTGTAACCAGGTTGAGAAACAAAGCATGATGGTTAACAATGCTATGGTTGCACTCTAATGAGTTGTTGAAGTTATAATATGAAGTTTTAGTGTGGATTGTTTTGATTCATGCTTGTAAAAAGTAGTATCTGTATCCTCTGTACAAGGATGCTTGTTCAAGTGCCAATAAACTACAGATACGATAAACAAGCAGATGTTTTCATTTTGCGGAAGACTGTATTATTTATGAGGTCATGGGGAAAACATCACAATCGCAATCTGCCATTGCAGTTTAATGCCGAGCAGATATCTTTATTAATGACACATCGGAATTTCAATTTGTGCAAAAAAAAGGAAAATTCCCGACTTACAAACAGAAACTAATTGGAGCTACAACTGTATACATTTGGGTCTTTTTTTGGCCCAAAACGGGGAGAAATGTAGCAAGCGAGCAGAGAGGTGAGGAGGCACGCCATAAGTTGTGATGGATGCGTGGTGTGAGCGTTAGTGCCACTGACATCCCAGTACCCGGCACTTTCAGCTGAGGACTGATTAGGGAAAGCAGAGCTGACAGGTCTGGAGTGTCCCAGGGCTCTATGGTCTTATTGTGAAGTGCATTAGATGGGGAGGTGCCTCAGCTAGAGGATGACTCCACGATGGATCTGGTCTCGGTCTGGCACTGAACCGGGCCAAACTGGTTTCAGAGTCAGCTGCCATTCTGGGTCTCTTTCTTGTTTGTGTTTTACGTTCTCTCTTTAGGGTTCAGTTGGGCCAGTAGCCATTGAGTGGTAGGCCCAAGCTGAAGCGAAAGAGGGAATATGGGAATAGTTGTATTAGTTCTTAGTGGAATCATTCTGTTAGTTCTCACTGAAACCGATGTGTTAGTTCTTGTTCAAATTATTCTGTTAGTTCTCAGTGGAATATTTATGTTGTGTTAGCCATAATTATAATAATTGCTCTTGTTCCGATTGGAACTAGCACCCGTTTTGTGTTAATTTGCTTTAGCTATGTTGCGTTGAGTGCTTGAAGCTTTGAATTAGTTTTTTTTTAGTTCTGTATCAGAACCCTTTCATCCTCCTTGTCAACTTTAGTCAACTGGCCCTCGGGACTGGAACAACAGGACTGGAATAGTTTTCCATTTTCTTCATCCTCCTGAAATGTCTTATCACATGAACCAAATGTATATGGGCAACATGAAAGCACGACGTCGTTAATTAAGTAGTTATTTTAAGGTTTCAATTATTGTCATGTTCTTAGCAGAAATAAAGTGGCTTTGTTCCAATCCGATCTGCAGCTATAAAAAGCACTTAAAAGAATTGTAGTTGTCACAAAAAGAAAGAATGCCGGCTGGACCAGAGAGAGAGAGAGAGAGAGAGAGAGAGAGGGAGTGGGGTGTTTTGTGATTAAAGCATAGTTAATCTCTCTTTGATTGGGAAAGTGGCAAATCACACTGAATTTCACCAGAAATATACCCTCTTTTTTGACCCGTCTCTTTTGATATGTTATGTTCCAGTTTGTAGTAAGACATATTATGCTCTGCTTTTCTATGTTGAACCTGAAAGCACTAACTCTTTGCTGCCATTTTACTATCAGTGAGAGATTATTTCCATAAAGCCAGTTGCACAAATATGCATACGATAATTGAGTTTAATTGGCTGAGAGGTAACTTATCAGACACTGTGTAAAACATTGACATGAAGGTGTTACAACAGCTCTTTATGAAACTAGAGGTCTCTTTTTGCCGTTATTGAACACAAGTATGGCGGGTATGTACTGTATTCTAGTCAAATGTTGACATTTGCAACAATCCTATGGATGAGGATCAGTACTTCCATTTTGTGGCTTGGCTAACTTGCATACTTCATCAGAACACCATATTAGCTTAAATGTCATGGTCAGATCACAGCGTACAGCAATACATCCACCCTCCTGACCTCTTGCAATGCTGAGGGTTAACACAAAATAAGATGAAGAGTGTGTGTGTTGTTAGCTGCAGGTAATCCATTTTCACTTAACCTTCACTGTCTTTTCAGAAGCAATTATTCCTCATAGACACCAGTGTATTCCTCCCAGCCTAACTCAGAAGCAGTTTACACCTGACTGTTGTTCCTTGATAGGAAGATAGCAACTGAGTCTACCCTGACTGTGCTGTGCGGCTGTCATTGATATGGCTCTGAATGGACAGAATATGTCAGTAGAGCTCACCGTCATTATGTAAAACCGAAAGCTTTGTGGAGTTCTGGTTGCTCATCATGCTTTCTCTGTGTATTCTGTTTTTACCTTGTAACCCATTGGGGATGATAGAATAATCAGGTTGATTCTGACCTGCTGAAGTCACTTGACAATGGACTCCCGAAACAGAATAACCTTGAATTCTCCACGGGTTTGTCGTACTGCCTTTCTACTTTTCGACAGCACCACATTCTCACTTTGCCTCAGATTTCAAGAGAGAAATTGTCCTTGTTTTCAATAGCGCCATTCACTTAGAGAGGAAGGAGAAGGAAATCAAGGCAGAAGAATGAAGTGTGAAGACATTCACATTACGGGGTCAGGTTTTTATATTCGTTCTCTCATTTTGTTCTTTTGCAAAAGAAAATGGAAGTCGTTGTGTTATTGCTTGAAATTCTTTCATAGGATAGTCTGGTCTCTGCAGGACCAAGTAAGCCTGATGACATATCATCTTTGTCGCAGCACTCCTATAGTCTGATCAATTCTTCACTGGTACATTCAGCAATCCTAAAGTCTTGATTTTCTTTCTCATTTTCTCATTTTGATGAATGTTCATTCTCATTTGTGACACACAAAATCCTGCCAATCATTTTCCAGCACGTTAAGAGGTTGGAAAGTAAGCCGGGGTTTGCTCAGTGGCTCTGAAGACAGCAGAGGCACAGAGAATGTGGGGAGACTGTGTGTTTTCAGCATCCTCACAATTTGTTTTAGTTATACACAGGAAAAGATGTTATATTCATTGGGCTATTGCTTGGGGACTTCCCACAGTGGCCAAACCTCTCACTGTCACATGCAAGTACTCATATCCAACAACCTAGCCTAAGTATAATAAAAACAGGGTTCACTACAACCATCATACGAATACTTATAATTTAAAAAACAACAAAGATGCCTAGATGGTCTAGGATACTTCATGAAGATGTGTTTCATTGCAGTTGTTTGCCTAAATGGCCTAATTTCATTGATGGGCAATGAACAGAGTAAGAAGCAACGAGAGCAAGCATTTTAATTAATGTTGATTCGTCTTTACTACTGGTCCATAACGTTGGATGTGAGCCTGGCTTTAATTAAAATCGATGGGAGCATCAAGTCTGATGTGTTGGCATTAGTTCCACATGGAACCTTAATGCAATGACAAGACTGAAGATTCAACATTTGCCTACAGTTATATTTCATGGTGAACGTTCCTCCAGAACACAAAGTCATTATGACAGCAATAAAACAGTTTTTAATATGATGCAGACCACACCAGTTATTGGATATCCTGTGGGTCCTTCCTTAACGTACTTGAAGAAGTGAAAGGTCAAGTGAATAGTCAATTTACATTGAGAAGTAATGCTGCGTTTTACCTTGTAACCCATTGGGCATGATAGAATAATCAGGTTGACCTTGAGTATAACCTATCCAGAGCAAACTTGTCATTGGGCCTCAGCAAATTGAATAAGCCTCCCAGACATAAAAAGCTAATAGACTGCCAGTGATGGGATACTAAATAACACAGAAGGTTAGGGATGAGTCCATTTATTAGGGCGTCTTGGAAATATCCTCCCTTCTTGACTTTAGTGCAGAACTGAAGGTGGTCTTCACTGATCCTCACCTCAAAGACAGAGGTAATTATGTGCACCAACAATGACTTCCTGTAAGGATGAAGGAATATCCTATTTTTAATTAACACAATAAATTTCACGCACCGGCTCATGAAAATCCCGAGAGAAAACTTTGATGATAATGGATTTGGTTGATTTTGTGATTATTATGGGGATAGTGCTCATCTCCTCAATCCCAGCTGAGAGGTACGGAGAGGAGAGCATGCGCACCACATTTTTAATTTGCAAATGTAATGTTCCACTTCCATTTTAATGTTCCAAAACACTAATCTTTTCTTTGCACATTAGCGGTCTGTGGGCTTTCACAGCATCATCAGACACCATCCACAACCAGCAAATCAAATATTCTAACTTCTAGATGTGCGAGAGCAGGGAAACCGAGGCCCTTGCTGGCGTTTGACAGGTGAAAGGAGGCAGAGAGAGAGAGAGAGAGAGAGAGAGGGTGTGCAGTGTTGCTTTGCTGTTCACACCTCAGCTCAGAGGCTGACACCCTCTCTCAGCTCCAGCCCCTTCCATTCAGGTGGAACTGTAAGGGGAGCTCGATCATTACAAGGGTCTCTGCCACCATCATCCTCCCCGTGAAACAGGCAAGCTGCTCAAGCGTCCGACTGGGTAGGCAGAGAGCATGGCGTGAGTTTGTGTGTGTCAATGTGTGTGTCAATGTGTGTGTCAATGTGTGTGTGTGTGTGTGTGTGTGTGTGTGTGTGTGTGTGTGTGTGTGTGTGTGTGTGTGTGTGTGTGTGTGTGTGCTTGTGTGTGCTTGTGTGTGTAGGGCCTCTGTCACCACCATCCATGTCGAGAAACAGGTCCCTCTTCACTCACAGCGAACTGCTCAGGCATGGGTAGGCAGGGATTGTGTGTGTGCAAGAGAGTGTGTGTATGTGTCTATGAGACAGTATGTGTGTGTGTGTGTGTGTGTGTGTGTGTGTGTGTGTGTGTCTGTGAAAGTGTGTGTGTGAATGTTTGAGTGTCTGTGTGTAAATGTGAGTGTATCTGTGTTTGTGTGTATCTGTGTGGGCATGTGTGTGGGTGTGATAATGTGTGCATGTGTATGCGCGCGTGCGTGTGTGTGTGTGTGTGTGTGTGGCAGGTAACAGATGTAAGAGTGTAAAGGAACGGCTCGGCCCTCCATCTGCCTGGGCGTGTCCACACAGGTGGTGTGGAGATATGACACTTTCCTCTCTCTCAGGGCCTGGATTAGTGGTGTGAAAGGCCCTTGAGAGCGCCGGAGTGGCAGGGACCCCCAGAGAGGGCTCACCTGTTCCAGCAGGCTGCTCCGCTCCGCGGCTCAAGGAGCAGAAACAGAGACACTGGCAGGTTAGGGCTGGCAGCGCGCTGTGGGTATGGCGCTTCAAAATAGAAATTCCAACACAAGGAGAAACTGTGAGCTATCTGCATAAAAGTGAGCTGAGATTTGTGAGGGGGAAAAGGTGTGCCACTTTATCTCATCTATCTGCAGATTTACAGCGATATTATTATGTTACAGACCCTAAACCTGGCCTAACCTGAGAAAGTATACAAATATAAAAAGTAGATCATACTTATTCATCAATTACGAACATATCACCGAAGGACATAAAGTGTGGACGACAACAAATTGCTGTAAACTGTATTTTGGTCAAGGACAGGACACATTATGACATATATGGTATATGTGTACTGTGTATATGTTTATATACGAGATCATAGGAAAGCAGTTCATGCCTTAGTCCTTTTTACCGTAAGGGTTGTTCATTCATTTAGTCACAATCTTAGGAAAAATCTTCTAAGGAAGTACTAAGGAAATGATATATCTTTCCTGAAATGTGGCTTCTTATGATCATGTTCAGTATATTCACAAACTGCTGCCTAACAGTTTTCATTTCATTTTTAAAGACCCGCAAAGGAAAGTAATCTTTCATTTCCTTCATTTTCCTTTATATTTCAACATACATCCATATTTCATTGATTTCCTGCTATTTCTATGAGGGATGAATGAAATGTTCATTGTGGTCACAATGTGCATATCCTGATTTATGCAGGGGGCCTGTTTTACATAGCAAAGACTGCACAGGCAGCAGCAGAGAAAGACAGAAAGACAGAAAGAGAGAGAGAGAGAGAGAGAGAGAGAGAGAGGGAGGGAACAAGAAAAGAGACAGAGAGGGAGGAAACGAGAGAAAAAACATATGAGTGAGGGAGAGCAGGGTATGAGGAGAAGGTGAACCGTGAGCCAGTAAAGACAGAAGCGCCTCCATCCCTGAGCGACTCTTTGTGCTAATTACAACATCTCCGCTCTTGCCTCCGCCTCGCCTCGCCATGCCAGCGCTAGCCTCAGGGGACACTGACTCACGACCACATACAGAGAGCAGCCGGATCCGGCACATTTCTGGGGCACATCCGGCCCGGACCCGTCAGATTTGGGCCTGATCAGGGTCACACATGTTCCAGAAACTAGCTGTCAGCTGGGTTATGTTGTGATGCATGTCCATGTGCACGGCTCCGTGAGCGTAATGTAAACAAACAGTCGCAAATCCATTATTTCCCGTGTGGACACTGAGAATAAATTACAAATCCCCAGATGAAAAATGGGAGCGGGGAAACTATGTAAACTCCAAGAAAGGTAAAGGTCTGGTTTTTAACGGACAATTTTATCCAAAGCAGCTCACAAAAGCATCTTTTTATGACTTTTTTTTTCTAATAAACGACGTGCAAACAAGTGCAATATACCAAATATTAAATTAATTTATATATACAAAGCACTTTCTATTTACACACTTAGTTACCAGGTCTAATTGGTGCTAAGATTAGATTGGAGGCTCATAATATGTACGTTATGAATTTATTACAGTATAATAGGTATAAATGTATTATAGTAACACTTAATGCTATGAACAGATGGAGCTAGGAGGACCCATTCTAATGTGAGAATTATGTGTTTCAGAGCCACAGTTGACTAGCCAGGTCTCTCCGTGGAGCTAACTCATCACTGTGTTATGTTGAAGATGTTGGGGTTTGTGGTCATGAGTCATAGATATGCATTACACGGCCATGTGGAGACACAGCGAAAAATGGTGGAAGCCTGCCGTTTTTGCAAGGACTTTCAACCTTTGTAAGCTGACGCGTAATAATTAAGCTGTTCTAAGACTCTCACTTGCATTCCCTCCTTCTCCTTTTAACTGTGGGTCCCTGCTTTCTCCATCATCAATCACTGTCTGAATACGTGCTGCTGCACAGTGGCGTGGTTTCACTACACTTCCCAGTGTGCCTCCTTCATTTCCTCAACAAAAGCACCGCCGAGAGGGAACTGTAAGGAACTAAGCACCGCCGAGAGGGAACTGTAAGGAACAACATTGGGAGCTGCAGGGGAAGGAAGGCTTCAGCCCGTTAACTGATTTGTTGTCAAATTTCAACAAGTTAATCGTGAGAGGCACAAGAACCAATATGAAGTTATTTGCTGCAGTGCCTGCATGCCAAAGACAAAATACTCAATAATAATACAAAAAAAGACCCCTTCATCTCGGGCACGTTTGAAATGTTTTGAAATCTAAAAATGAGACATGCTGAATATTTCACACTCCATCCCCACCCCATACCCCGTCTGAAGTAGACTGAGCTGGTCTGAAGCAGGACGAACCGGAGATGCCCATCATCAGTTTCACCATCTGTCAGCTTTTACATCTCAGGGCTGGCTCTTGGCAGGTCTTGCTTCAAATGCATCCCCTTCCTTCTCAATCAAAGTCCTCCACCCATTGTGTATCTGACTGGCAGTGCCTCGTGATTGCCCTCGCTTACCCGCTCTGAATGAATGGGTGCCATTACTCTAGTGTCTCAAAAAGGAGGGCTGAATCTGTTTCTGTGGCGAACCATGGATGATGCGTTAATGGGCGCGTGTTCCCAGTTTCTAAAGAGACGCCACGCTCCAATCAGAAGGATTGGATCATATGAGTCTGTCATCTCTCCAGACCACTGCAGTGCCACTGCAGTTAGAGCCTGACTCTGCACTGGGGTTTGGTCTTGGTATTCTCCTCTCTATTTCTGTAAACACAAAGAGCATCTTTATTTGTGCCTCATCAGAGGAAGCTGAAAGGAATTGCCATGGAAATGTGCCTATCAGATGTTGATGATTAGACGTGATGATGATGCTCTTCCCCTCACAGCGAAAGGATAATCAGCTCTGATATAACACACTTGACAAACGTTTTTTTTTTACAACACACTACAATGTGAAAGTGGTACAATTTGTGATCTCTCCTAAACAATCTGTTCTGTTGCATTAGAGGGGTATTTCAATATATTTACCACTTTTATGTTCAACGGAAAACACCTGTCTTCTTGGTAACACCTCATTTAAGTTCAGTATCCATAACATATTGAAGGGACCGACATTTGATAGTTAGTTTAAATATATTCCATAGTCAATAATTCAATATATCTGACCTAGTGGTCATTTTAGTGTTCTTTGGATTTCGTGAGTTGTAAAAACTTCTCATGTGTATTCTGTTCCAGGCCTACATGAGGTGTGAGAAAGCCCTCACAGCTTCCCCCCCTGACTAGAGACATATAATAATTAGCATTTAGGGATCCACCCCCCCTGGCATGCACACAGCTTATATTCTGTGCTTTCCCAAAAGATAGACAGTGAGGGAGATTTAGGTGAACACACTTTGTGAAATCTGGTTCTCTCTTCCTCCTCTGGTGCACACCATTGAAAGAATAAAAACCTGGACTTGGTTTTTCATCACAATCTGACTGAGTCTCCGATACATTTGGGATATAGAAATAATTCCTTTCAATATTATAAGCTCATTTACAAATGTTTATAAAGTATTCTATATGACTGCACTCATAAAGCGTTATGATGATTGTAATACAAGCCCTACACAATTATTTTTATGCAATGTTGAGTCACATAATAGAATATGATGAATAAATATCATCTTGACATAAGGCAAAGATGTCAGCAGTGCCATTATAAGAGATAAAAGAAGCTTTATTATGCATTCTGATACTTCAAGCTGTAGAGGCGTAAACTATAATATCATAACGTTTCAGTCATTACTATGTATAAATAATCAACTCAACATGACAGTTTGACCTGCCTACCCACAGACCATCAGAGATTCTTGAAAGGATCCACTAGATCCAGCTCATATGATGGCCAGAACTGTCCAGATTAAACTGCCATCTATAAGTTCCCTATAGTCTTTTCCTACATTTTCACCACCTGCACAGCAAAGTTTTGAATCAGTGCTGTAGGCATCTGGGAGTGAGTGCAATCTTATTCCCCTTTTTAAACTGCGAGTGTGTCTGCCAGGGGAGGCTTTCTTCAAACACAATGCCTCCCTGAGGTGCGTGCTGGCGTCGCGGAGCTCATCTCTATGTCCTGGAGCTCACGCTGATCTGTATAATGGTCACGGGGGTCCGTCGGGCGTGGACTGAACGCTTTGTTAAGGTTTGCTCTGGGCCACGTGAGAGGTCTGTGGGCGATCTCTCCGTCGTGAACATCCTCCTCAGACTGTCCTCAGTCTGTTTTCATGTCACTACACATGATTTGAACTCTTCTAAATGTCAGACATATCAGGGAGAGATGCTACGTGACCCGTTCCGTTTCCTCCAACAAAGACTATGCAGTTTAGCCGAGTGTGTTGTACGTAGACGTTGTACGGCTGAAAAATGCTTTTTTCATGTGCCAGATAGTCTGGAAAATTCAAACACCTTCCTTTCGGTACGCACCGTTAGATGGTTTCTGGTGCTGGTGCCTCACCATTGGGTCCTTCTCCAACAGGCCACCATACAAGCATGTCACAGATTATAAATTTCGAAAAGCATCATGTCCCCTTCAAATGGACCGACAAGGCACGAATATAAATGCAAATGCACACCGTGTCATTTCCCCGATGCCACTTGCCGGGAGTCACAAGGAGATGTCCACATTCGACAGAGTTCAACAGAAATAATCGCTTGGCCCGGAGCAAAAGTCGAAGGGAAAGAGCTAATTTGTTATGTTTGAACAGCGGTGTTTGTGGCGGGAGGAGAGTGGGTTTGGGGTGATTGATGTCTGGTGCTGGGAGAGGTAGACTTTGTAGTAATTACTCTTTGTGCCAACTGTGATAAGGAAATTAATCAAGCCATTACTCTGTTTTGTCATCACAAGGCAATAATTGAATAAACCAACCACAATTCTCTTCACCGCCACCCTGCCCGCAGGTTACCTGTAATCTTCCTGGTGAAGGTCTTTGAAAGTCCCGAGGGGATTTAGCTGATACTGCCAAGAGTGCTGAAAGTGGTGTGGATTTAAAATCTAAGCACAACCTGGGACAACCTGGAAACTGCCCTAGGGCCAATAGCTTGGGGATAAGACTTTGTTTAAACATTATTGTTGTTATTATTGCTAACATCATGTTTATGTATATACAGTATATTCAATGAACTGGTTTTGTATGGGATGACACAGTGCATCTTTTCCTGGCACTTAGAATCTATAGCATTAATACTGTGCAAACTATAGTATAATCTGCAAGCAGGCGAGTGAAAAAGAAAACGTTGAATGTGGCATTGAAGCATGAGAAGGACATTGAGTGGAAGACCCAGTGGAAGAGCAGGGACAGGAGGCTAAATCTGTATGAATGGGCATTAAATCCTGGGTGTCCACTTCTATCATCTCCACATCCTCTCACCCAGGGGGACGAGAGAATGGAGGCCCGACTCTGGCTCCCAGGGCTGGGCCGCTCTGATAGATTTACATCCTCATTCTCAAATTCAATTCGGTGCAATCGTCACCCCAAATCAATTACCTTGCCACAGTCATTTGGGATTTGGTGAACAACATTGTCTTGGGTAGAGGATGAGTTTGTTTTCGACTGTGTTGTGTTGTGTTGTGTTGAGTTGTGTGTGTGTGTGTGTGTGTGTGTGTGTGTGTGTGTGTGTGTGTGTGTGTGTGTGTGTGTGTGTGTGTGTGTGTGTGTGTGTGTGTGTGTGTGTGTGTGTGTGTGTGTTTGGTGTGTGTGTGGGTGTGTGTTTGGCTGTGTATGGACGTGTCTGAGTATGTCTATTCGTCTGAGACAATGAAGTAGCACTTCAGCAGACACTTCATTTTGCAAATGCTCTGCAGCTGTTGCCGATGTTCCTTCCGAATGAAAAAGGGGTCTCACACTTTCATGGAAGAAATATGGACCAATCAGTGATAGTCCCTTTTCTCCACAAAAGTATCGCAGCCAGATGTGTCATTATTCTGCTGTAACACACACATATCAGTTCTTTGTAATCCTTTACTATTACATGGCGCACCCTTTGCATTGGTTTGGGCTTCATTTTCAAGCTCTCGTTTTTTCACTTAAAAACAAGAAGACATGAAGATGTGTATCAACCTTCTAACAGTGACTATAAGAATGCCACCTCACTTTCCCTCTGTATCTTTCTTTCCTTCTTTTTGTCTCTCACTCTTTCTCTCTCTCCCTCTCTCCACCTTTCTCTCCCTCTGTTCTCTCCAGTCTCCTCTCTCCACTGGGATTATTCGACACATCTGCTCGTGTTGTTAGCTTGCCACTCTGGCGTGAACGTTTGGGTTGTATTTATATGTGAGTGTATGTGAGGGAGGATCATCTATAATTACCCTAGTGCTTAGATGCACTGCTGTTAATCCAGATCAGCCTTGGACCTAATTGCTGCATGGTGAGTGCTTCAGTCTTGTCAGAGATGTAGATATGACTGCGCCCTCAGTGTACAACACAGAGGACCTATATTTATAACCACGCTCAAGCAATCAGAAGACTTCTCAGCCTTGGAAGCACAGCCTTGTAAACACACTAGATGACATTTTTAAAGGAGCAATTCATCTTCTGATAAATACGCTGACTGTACCAATCCGTAGAGTGGCTTTAGTGCTGCACGACAGGGGGGGGGGGGGGGGGGGGGGGGTTACAGTGCTGGACAAACAGAATCTAGAGCTTGATTTTCTCCCAATGCTATCCTCAGGCTCTTCCTCAATCTATTCTTAATTATGGCACTCTATCACACCGATATCCTCCTTATTATCGCTACCGCCGTCCCTTTTATGATAATGATTATCAATTGTTCGCCGTGGCCGTGACAAGGGTAATGAAAGTATATTAGCCTCTCTCCACTGCGGGAGTGGCTGGGGACAGCTTAAATCAGTCTCATCTGTAGGGAGAGAGGGTAAAGTGGTCTTCTCCTAAACTCCTTCTGTGCCCCAGCCCTCTGACCACACAGCCTGCTACCGATCCCTCGCCACCAAGTCACGCATCATTCCAAATGGAAAATAGAAACAACAGAACACTCAAATTCTATTGTATTGTGATCTCATCGGTGGGAAGTTGAAATAGATTTAAGCAATAAGCCCCAAGAGGCCGTGTTTTGCGCTGATTTTAGAACAGGTAAGGGGAGTTGTTAGCACGACACGAAGGGGTGCTTATTTATTCACATTAATTTGTATATCGCCATTAATAGTGCAATTGTTGAAATAGTTTTCAAACGGGCTCCTCTTTGCTGGTGCAGCGACGGGGGTATCTTGATGTTGACGCTTCAGTGTCCCAGATGATGTTGCTCCACTCCTTCCTCTTGCTGTAATTTGGACGCTAGTACGATTTCAGTGACGACTCGCACCTATGTCCCGTCACTGCCATAATCTCTCTCCCCTCTAGGCCAGCGTCAGCTTTGTAACGTCTTTCTTTCTTTGAAATATTCCATGCGCAGTAATATGGAATGTTATCATAGAATGTTATGAGGACAACTTGAAAGGTAATGCTGGATTTTACAACGGCATGGAACACGATTTAGCCAATCACAATCAAGGATTGGAACAATCAGTTTTAGAAACATGAATATTGTATGGATCTTGTACTGACCACTGGTGCAACAGCACATATCCAGCTGCTGGGCCCCCCTTCAAGCTAATCAATGGCACTCATTATTAGCTAAATACACAAGTTAGTAAATCAGCAATTGATACTTTAACCACACTTACCTCTGTCCGATATGTTTGGAGCAGGAATACATAGACTTTCAGTGTATGAGAAGCAGGATTGCGAGGCCAGGCAGTTGGAATTGAAAATAAAGCAAACTATCCACTATATTATTATCCCTTTAGTGGAAAGCAAAATAACAAATACATCATTTGGTATCAATCATTAATTAGCTTTTGTTCCAACATCAGTGATGGTAAGGTCAGATATTGAGTTGCCACACATGACATCAAGACAGAAGCTTACATAATACTGTATGTAAGTCAGGGAGGGGATTTTGGTAATACTTTATTTTGATAGTCCGCCTACAGAAACGTCAAAAATTGTTTGTTGAAATTCAAATTCAGTCTTTGTAATTTTTCACTGAACATCACTTTTACGTAACCCAACCCCTAACCCTAACATTAACCATGAATTTTAGTTAACAGAGTTTCAACAGATAGTTTGTTTATAATCTGAACATCTGTAGATCGTCCATAACGGACAATCCAGTGTAAATGTGATTTCTAATCTGACACGGACATCTGCAAACGGCGGATTTAAAAGTGTATTCATGTCTCCCATTTCTGCATCACTGCTCTCTGATGCGGCCCAGCACCAGACTGAAAGAGTTGATACACTACAGTCTCGCTTGTTAGCTTGTCTTATGCTCGGGGAGCCTCATTCGCACTAAATGAATTACAATTCACACCGCGTGTTACTGTTGTTGTCATTAACTGAAGCTAACTTGGCCGAGAGCAGGCTTGACTGTTGGAGGTGTTTAAAATCAGACGTGTAGTTATTTGAAATGAAAAATCGATAGCCACACTGAGTACACAAGACAGAGCCACTAAAATGGTTCAGAATGCGAACGTGGCACCGTGGGGAATACACAACACGACGTGCGTGGGGTTTTAACAGACATGAATAAAACTGAATTATGTTAAATCGAACAGATTGAAAGGTCATCCTGCCCCGCCAGTGTCGCCCTCACACACACAAACACACACACACACACACACACACACACACACACACACACACACACACACGCTATTTAGCCAATCACGTCAACCGTGCACTGATCACCCGAGCTGAAAACAAGCCTCTTCGGAAAGCCCCTCCTACAGCTCCCTCTTGTGAAGTAGCGGTCATTATCACAATGTCAACTGCCTTTCACCCTGCTTCCAGATTTATGACGTGCATTAATTATCCTGGATAGAAGCCCCTGTTCTGTTGAGCACCCTGAAAATGCATGGTAATGGTCATAGTTCTGCCACTACAACACAATGAAGAGAGCTCTTTATATAATCACTGGTCTTGTCAGTCAGCCCCAAAAATGATTTTGTGGTCCTTGGGTAGTGTGTGTGTGTGTGTGTGTGTGTGTGTGTGTGTGTGTGTCATTAGCTATGTTAAGTGGCATGGTCTCATGGGAGCATTTCAAATCTACTATCTTATATTTATCTCTATTCTCTGCAGAAAGTTCCATTGCATTAAATGGGCCAACCCAACATGCAAAGGTCCGATAATGACCACTGACAATGAAAAATAACCGCTGCCATTGGCAACAGATTTTGTGCTTCTTATTCAATTCATCCCCAAAATTGTAGGCTGAAGTTAGCAGGTAATACGTTGCTACGCAACACCTGCAATTTCAAAGTTCCATTTGCTTGAAGGACAATTTTTTCCAGTGAAACGTTCCCATAAAAAAATACATATTTGGAGAAATTTCTTTTATTGGTTTGGCAACAAACTCTGTAATAAGTGGGATAATGTATAGTCTGCTGGTCAGTCTTGAAAATTGCAACCTGACAAGACGAACAGTACTCCGGCAGACTATACATCTCCCATTTCATAATCTGTACTATTCTATTGTATTATATTATATCTTATATATATACTGTGTATAATTACACTCTTGCATTATATTTTCTGTTTGGAAGCTCTTATTCCCAAATCATAGAAAGAACATATGGATGATGGAAGAGGAAGAAAAGAAAAATAATCCACCAGGACCTTTAACTGCTTTAACATGAAATATTTCAAATGAAAAAGAAGACACACACACACACACACACACACACACACAGATAGAATATATTGGAGCAATGTGATATGTTGAATCTGCACTTGGTGAGTGAGAGTTCTATGGATACATTTCAGTGACAGGGGGTTGGTCTGATGGACAGTGAAGCAAAGTTGTCTCAACAGCAAGTTGTTCTTATGGTGATAACCAGCTATTAGGCTAATTGGCTGGATTTTCCACAAAGAAACACTTTCAGAAGATCGAAGAATCTCCCAGACCTTGGTTTAGAGAGGAGCTGAACATGCATGCGGGCTGTCCATCGGCCATCTGTGGTTTGTCCAGTACTAATCTTCACAGAAGACAGAAGAAGTGATTGGAGTTGATCAAGGAGTTTGCACAGCGCTAGTTTTTGTTTGTAGCTGTTGTTAGCTTGATGTGCTGAAGCCCTGTGGCTATTTTGGAAGCACAGTCTTCTCTTTTCCCCACGGAGGCTGTCAGCAAAGTCCTTCTCCCCAGACAGTTTCTCAAATTATGTACAAATCTTTTTATGTGCTGTACAAATTGGCTAAATGCTTCGTTCGGGAGGTAAAATAGGAAATAATACACAGCACCAAAAACAATTATGCAGGGAGATACAGATGTCATATCAGCTTTAGGGCAGACTAGATTTTCTTGCTCCACTGTTCCCCTTGCTCACTTTGTACAGCAGTCTTCTGAACACACCAAGGTCATGTGTTCAATTACCAGGTTAAAAAGTTACAAAAATGTACTGGACGTCATTTTGGGTGAAAGCACTAACTAAATGAATAACGTAAATATGATGCATCCTTTACTGTCCATATGAAGCACCATTAAGTCCAGCAAATGTTTTGCTGGGACTTTGTTGAGACAGGGAGAACTAGATATCAGTCCCATCCTCGTTCTGTAGTCCCACACGATTGATCTGTCCTAACAAACACCCGCTGAGCTTTCCAAAGCTTTGATGCTGTTGTGTGGTTTAATAAGGCAATCTCTTTTTAAGCGATCTCTGCAAGCCAGGTGTGCATTCAGGTCCAGTCAGCTTAGCTAAGAGATGCACACATGAATGTAAAGAGGAAGAGAGGGGAAGAGACACTATACCCCCCCCCCCCCCCTCGCTCTCTCTGTCTGTCTCTCTCTCTGTGTCTCTTCTCTATCTGCAAGCCCCCCCTCTCTTTACCGTTGTATTATCCAGGTATTCACAGTGGGAGTAATTTCTCTTTCACACACACACACATGCTAACACACACACACACACACACAGACACACACACACACACACACACACACACACACAGACACGCACACACAAACACACACACACACATGCTAACACACACACACTCACACACACACACACACACACACACACACACACACACATGCTAACACACACACACTTACACACACACACACACACACACACACACACACACACACACACACACACACACACATATACACATACACACATGCTAACACACACATGCGCACACCCAAACACACACACACACCTTTTTCTCTCACTGTCATTCTCTCCTTTTCCCTTTTTCTTACCCTTTTACTTACTCCTTCACACTGAGAGTAATCTCTCGCTCTCATACAATACACACACACACACACACACACACACACACACACACACACACACCCACACCCACACCCACACACACAAACTCTCTCTTTCTCCTTCTCTCTTTGTCTCTGTCTGTGTTAATTTCCCTTTTATACCTCCATGGGCATTCACACTGAGAGTCTAAAGCTCCAACACACCTTCTCCTCCCCTTCCTGTGTGTGTGTGTGTGTGTGTGTGTGTGTGTGTGTGTGTGTGTGTGTGTGTGTGTGTGCGTGCGTGTGTGTGTGTGTGTGTGCGCGTGCCTGTGTGCTGTGAAGGCTGTGCCATCTGTCACTGTTTGCCCCCTTCCAAGCCATCTAGAGTACTGATGGCATATGACAGAGAGCCCCACCCCTCACCCAAGCCAAGTGGCATGACTCACACCCTTAACCCTCCCAACCCTATTCCCCTAAAAAATAAATACAAATAAAAACAACAACAACACAAACAGACCTAACAGCCTCCCCCACACAATAAAGGGATGTGGTAAGAGTGAGGAATAAGCTGCAGTAGGGGATAGATTAGGTGCTGCAGAGGGGATGCTGTGGTGTCATTCTAGTACAGTGGTGTTACACTACCCCCCCCCTCCCACACACACACACACACACACACACACAGTTTGCTTTTTTCCTGTTTACGTGTAATGACACACTTGAATTATTCATCCGAAGAGAAGCGCAATATCTGGCATGAACTTGTTTATGAACAGTGTGTATGCGAATTTCAAGCGGACACTAAAAATGTCTTCTTGGAGATTCGTTAGGAGCTTGGCTCTCTGTTGCCACTGTCCAGAATAATAAATGTGTTCAATCTAAGCTTGTGGAAAAAGCCCACCTATGTCAGTGCATACATGTGCCTCCCCCTCCTCTCCTCTCCTCTCCTCTTCTCTCCTCCTCTCTCCTCTCCTCTCCTCCTCTCCCCTCTCCCCTCTCTTCTCCTCTCTTCTTCTCCCCTCCTCTCCTCTTCTCCTCTCCTCTCCTCTCCTCTCCTCTCCTCTCCTCTCCTCTCATCCCCTCTCCTCTCCTCTCCTCTCCTCTCCTCTCCTCTCTCTAATCATCATAGCTTGCCTGAAGGTGTGTCCTGACTGTACGTACGCTCCTCTTCACCCTCTCCTTCCTCAGACATTATTTACTGTTTGAAATTATGGCTCAGAGTTGCGAAAAGAGCTTTACCTGCTGGAGAATGTTTTAGGGGTTGGTCGGGGTTGATGGTGGTGATGGGGGAGGGGGGGTGGTGGTGGCTGTGACACGTAAACAAGTGTGCAGTAAATCTGGGTGCTAAGAGGCAGGAAAGTTCTCCCATATATTTCTTTCCCTGATCCGAGGAAAGTGCATCTCTGATGGGGAAATCGATTTCATTTAGGGCTCTCATCAAGAGGGCTTTCAAGTTGACAGCTCGCAACAAAGACCCAGGGGGCAGTTAACAAGAGGTTTGTGACCAGCAGGAGAAACCTTTTATTAGCGGGAACCGGAAAGCAACCATTAAAAAACATCACCTTGGCAATTTTCTTTTCACTTGTAGTATTTACTGTAGTGTATTTGTTGTTTGTTCTTGATTAATTTTATTCATTATATTATAATAATAATATCCATTGTATTAAATTCAACAGCACACTTGTTCCCTGACTTGCTTTCCACATAAAGAGTTTCAATCTGCTGAAAGGCAATAAGCATCATGTTTTTATATAATTCATTTGTAATACATCTCATCTATGCCATTGTAGCCAGAGTGTTGCACTCTTTCCCCAAAGTATCAGTCCATCAACAGTTGGGTTATTACAAACAGGTGTATAGTGAATGTATCTGAAGAGCTCCAGTGTGGCATTTGAATGTTTTTCCTGTCTGACTAAATCTCATCTTTCATGGCATAAGTACCTTAATTGGTTCATTTGATGTTGGGCTTCAGTAGAACAATGCACACATGAGCAGAAATGTGCTGGCCGTGCATGACGGCCTCTGGAGTTCAGCTGGAATGATATGAGCATCGAGCATCGCCAAGGTCACAGGCTCCGTTGAGCATCGCCATGGTCACAGGCTCTGTTACTAAATGCTGTGTGCCGTGCAGGAAGAAAGGGTGTGTTGGATGACCCAATGACTTGATGAGTGTGTGTGTGTGTGTGTGGGGGGGGGGGGGGGGGGTGTAATTCACACACCCACTGCACACACACGCAGACCCACACACACACATGTGTGTATCCTGGAGCTTTTACATTTTGCAGTGATATTGCCAAAGAGATAGCTGGACCTGCCCTATGCTTTGGAAGAGGGGAGAGACAAGCCAATCAGAGTGTAATCGGGGGGACTGAGATGGCTCTCATCACAGTCAGGCACAGACACTTGAAAGGAAGGAAGGCTGGATGGAAGGAGGGGTGTAATTATGGCCAAATCTGTCGAACCAAAAAGCCAGGATAATGAGCCAGAGTCCTTGAGTTAGCTGAGGGCTGAGAATCACACATACAAAATAGCTTTCTACATCTTTACTTTCTATTTATTCTTTTCTCAGCCCTGTTTCCAACTGTCTGCCTCGACAAAATGAGGAGGGTGAGAGAGAGAGAGAGAGAGAGAGAGAGAGAGAGAGAGAGATAGATCATCAATAATGAAATGATCATTAAAGCTGCAGTGCAGTATTGCACAGTCATGCAGACTTTTCCCCACTAAAATATATTTTTTCAGTTTGCTCATGCAGCCAGCGTTTGGTTATGCCAGGAGAAAATTGCGCTTTAAATCAAGCTGTACATCTTAAATGAAGGCATCAGGCCAAGCACTGTTGCTACATAGTTAATTGTGGAGGCACCGAATTCACTAAGCCTCGGGAAAATATTTCAAGCAACCTGTTTCATTATAAGTTTATTAACTGTGGAGTTAATAAACAGCAGACACAAAATGGGTTTGTTAACCTCAGGTGACTTCTCAAAATGAACACCGGTCAAGAGAGCTGTAACAGAGTGCTTATTTACAAATATTCATGACAGGTTACATTAGCCTTACCTCTTTAAGCTTACAGAGTACTATAACAGACTACAGCTTTCTGTATCCATCCAGAAGCTTTCATTCATTTGGTCAGCTATTACAAATGGCTGTAGAACATTTTAAGGGCTCCGACATAGAATTCAAACCTGAGTTTATATTTATATTTATTTATTTTTTAATACAGCCTATTATAGTGACATAAATCACAACAAAGCTATTAAGGCTTCCAATCCATTCATATAAATAATAGCTCTCTTTTAGAGACGAAAAAGGGGAGCATTAGATGGGAGGAAATTCTCAAGGTGCTCTTCAGTTTCATCCTCTCTGTGTTTAAGCCTCCGTGCCACCCTTGTGCTGACGGGCCTGACAACCTCCACCTGCTAAATTGATGGCCAGGGTTTCTGAGGCATCGAGGCATGCACTGTAAATAAATACTTTCCATTGACACATCATTTGAGCCAGGAACCACTGACCTCTAGGTTTTTTGGAAGAGAGAAAAAGAATCAGCAAAGAAAACAACACCTGAAAAGGAAATGTCTGCTGAAACTCAACCGTTTGTGAGGAAATCAAAAATGGTGCCCTTGCCCAAATGTCCTTTTGAAATACCTGTCATTTCTGCATTTTTGCACATGGTAACTATTAGAAACCAATGGTTTGTTTTGTCTTCTCAGATCAGAGGCGTCCATCTCTCTACCTCCCAAAGTCAGTGAGAGGACTGTAGAGTCCAAGGAGACTGCGGCGGTTGCCAAACACCAGAACGGACGAGCCAAAAAGAGGGGACGTAAGCACCGCAGCCATCACCGCACTCGCAGGTGAGAGCCCAACGAGAGCCCAGCACTAATCTTCTGGCCTGCTACCCAGGAGGAGCTGACCCTGGTACATATTAGGGCCAGAGCCATGAGTTCAAAGTTCAGAGTTCAAAGTGTTGAAAAGTCACTTGGCATCAGGGCGTAAAAGAAAAGTCAAAACAAGATACACGTAGTAAGCCAAGGTCATGAAAAGTAAACCCAACAACTTAAAGAACCTTAAAGAAAAACAGCAAGAATCTCAATTTTCAAAAACACACTTTGAAATGTACGTAGGTCACAGTGTAAAATCTTAAAACGGGAAAGAGAAAAAACAGCATCTGCTCCGTTGAACAGAATGTAAACAGTCTTATCTGCTTTGTGCAGTGTAAACATAAAGGTGATGTGGGGAATTTAAAGAGGAGCTGTACTAGGCCTTCCCCTACCTTCTTACCACCACTAAGCGTTTTACATTTGCAGAGCAAAAAAATAAGGATGGGGCAGTACGTGGCCAGGCGATCAACCCAGCATGCATTTTTCCGAGCGCTCTGGTTCCTCTCATAACTTCAAAGTGTGAGACACAAACAGTCCCAGCTGGAAGCAATCCTGGCTATGTAAAACACACACACACACACACAGACTCAGGCATGCGACCGTCCTCTGAAGTGCTATCAGCATCTTAAGCCCCAACATGGAGCACCTCTAGTCAGACTACATTAACGCAGTGCACAGGCCTTGTCCGTGGTAGAGGAGAGGTAGACAGGCGCGCCTAGGGACAGCCGACCATTTATCATGCACCAATCACATTTTATCCATCAAGGATTTATTTTTAACACAACCTACTATGTATCTTGAGTTGTGGATAGCAGCCTTGAAACATCAAATAGCGGCTTAATGCACACGATAAGAGGGAGTTGTTGGTCCTGTGATGATTCGTCCAGCTCTGGGTTCACTTTCTCCTCACCTTGGCTGGTGACAGCTAAAGTAATGGCGGCCATCAGACGCACCTTTGCCAAAGCTTTGCCCTCGCGGTCGCAGCGGTCTGTCAGGCGGAGCGACGGAAGGCTAAAAGCCATTCTGACACAAAAACACACACAGATCTCTGGATGTGCTGACCATGCTGGCTCCACAGAGATGACATACAGAGAGATTTAAGGACACTTTAAGCAGTGCAGCACGCTTTAGTCTGATTGTAGATGTCAACCATAGACTTGGAAAAAGAGTACTGGATGGAAGTGGTGTTCTTCCATGGATGAAACTTCCTACTCTGTATATATGTCACCTTATACCACATTTAACATAGAACACAGCATTACTGGGAAAAGAAACTCGTTTCTATTGTTTCCATTTCATTACATTCATGACAAGGCTCTTAATGATTATGAGTTACTATTGATTAAATCCATACTGTACAAATGCCAATAGTATGAAGGGAAGCTATCGCAGTATATGGCATTCTGAGTACGAGTGTGAATTAAACTCAAGAAATCCAATCAACAGACAGTCTTCATATAGAATCTTCCAGGTAGCCAGAGTCCTAACTGTGGCCTTTTTAGTCTTCATGACATTTCAAGACATCTGGAACTGAAAGTCTTACCAAAATTATTTCTCCCCTTAATAGTCTGTGAGTAATGCTACAGGCCTAATTGTGCATGAGGAACGATGGTTACTTATTGAAAGGAAGCTGTGGGTGCAGTATATATGTTACAGTATGCAAAAATATTCATGCTTCATTATATTATGACAGAAAGTGTCTTTGTGTTATGTTGAAATGGTCAATGGGCTGTGTTTATGTGGCACCTTACTACCCCTCCGCACACTCTACAATAAATGCCTCCCAATTCAGCCATTCACTAAACCTACCAACTCAGGCTCCAATGCAAAATGCAAGCCTGCTTATATTGGTATGCTGTTCTTTAGGAGCACTTGAATGTACTGCATCGTTCCTCGAGGACACTTTGGCTGTCAGAAAGAGCCTCACTTGAACCAGAAGCCTGCATGTGCATTTAGCCCCTAAACCAACCACTGCCACAAACCGCTGACAACAGAATTGTCCCTTAGCCAGTTGCATGACCTGCAGTCTGTGTGTAGGTTTAGTTCATAAGGTCCATAGTCGACCGATCTACAAATCCATTTCTGAATCTTAATCCTTGAGAATGAGGCCCTGTACACATTACAGTAGACTGCTTTGCACATGACGACATTTTGAGAACTCACCTGCGTGCACAAGGAAACGCAAAAACGAGCGAAAACGCTAAGTAACTAGGTTATTTTAAAATCACATTTCTTGTTTCTTTTCTTGTTATTTCTTGTATAACCTAAGCTGCGAGCTATAGTCCACAACTAAACAACATTACTATCAAAGCAGTGGCAGATAGTAGATACTATAAATAATTTATTTTTCAACATCAGCAAAAATGTGGTTTGTTCAAACAGGATTTCCCTAGTGAAGTGAATTTACCCTGCTCAAACAAGCCTAGAAATGGCTTTGGGGGCTGATGTTTCCGATAGATTACATCATCTTCATAGAAAAAGAACAAATTGGCTGAAAACCGTGATTTTCTTTTCATTGCCACTGAGGACGTGGTGGAGGCTTTGGAGGGCGGAGCTCAGCCTAAAGCTTCATGGAGCGTTTCGCCCATTGCCTGTCCTCAGGTTTTTGCCGGTCCACACGGCAATGTAAGGACTGATGTTTTCAAAAGTCATTGCTCTGGAACCTTTTTTTCAGAGTGTGTTTCACTCAGGTGTGTTTGTACAAGGCCAAAACGCAACAAAACTTCACAAAACCTCCGTTTTTACCATTGTCATTGGACAGGGCTCAAAAGTACAAGCAAGGACAAGCAAGTAAGGTACAGAACAATGCCACTGCACTGAGGCAGCCATGAAAATGTCTGAGTGTAATTTTATGTAGTTCTGGTTTGTGCTATAATGTAATACGACAAAAACTAGGAGTTCTTCTTAAAAAAAATGACTGTGTTCCTTTCTCGGTACCCTGGGGATGAAACATAGAAGTTGAGTTTTTTTAGAGGGACTTTTATTGGGCTCAGCCTGACGCATCTTCAATTGCAGAACATTTCCAGGAAATCTGCCAAGGAGTGGAGTTAATGCTGAGGGAAGTAGGTGATACAAACAAGCAAACAAAACCAAACCAAACAACCAAATGGTGGTTTGGTCCTTTGGGCCCCATCATAATTACACCTTCCGTGTGTGATGACAGGTGTGCTGCAGATCAGATGAAACCTAGTCACTGTCTCTGACTCAGTCTTACGGAGGTCCTAAGAAGGATCTCCATGGCTGCCTGAGGGAGATGCCAGGAGAGACATGCGTCTTCAGGGGGAGCTGGGATCCGTACCGGGGCTGTGTGTGTGTGTGTAGGAGGGACTCCTAAGGAGTGACAAAGCCTTCTAATTATCAAGAGAAGTGCTGGTGTTGCCTCTAATCAGCTTTAATGTATTTCAAGTACCGGTGGCCCCAACTGCTCCTTCCTCCACCACCATTAGCATATAATCAGTGAAACGGACACATTCTCGAGATCAAGAGCACATTTTTCCCTTTACGGGGGGTAGGAGATCTGTTATGATTCTTTAAAGGGGAAGATATCGGGGCTGTTATTCGTCTCTGTCAGTGCCTTGGATAAATCTATTGTGTGGCAGGTTCTTTTGCAGTCGTCGGGACAATGCTACTTCCGAGACTTTTCTGTATTTTTCTTTTTTCACGATTGATCACACAGGCCTGGAAAAAGAGCTCTCAATTTTGTACGCAGCAAAACATCTATGTTCAAAAGCTGTCGTCTCCCTACCTTCCTTACCTAAAGAACAGACGCAACAAGACCATTGCGTTGTCATATTTAACTCACACTTGTAGTGCCGTTGAGCGGAAATCGATCGGCACCTCTCTTTTAATCTGTTTGGCAAAGCAAAAAAAGAGGAAAAACTCACAGCACTCTGATGGCCTTTGAGACTTAATGTGAAGGTTATCCTGAAAAACATCACAAGTCAGATGGCTGGCGAATTTGAGAGGATTAGAGAGATGAAAGGGCGAGTTTGATCCACAGCAACATTTTCTCTGTCAGATGCTGTGCTCCTTTGTGCAGATTATAAATCCCCTCCGCATTCAGCCCACAAACTGCTGAGGAAAAACTCAATTAGCCTGGCGGAGACACGCTAAATTGCAGCGAACGAGAGGGCAATCGCGTGTCTGACCTCTGAGTTTTATTTAAATTTACACACACACTTAAACTTACACTTACATTCCAGGACACACACTAGTGCTTGTTATGGGTACCTCCTCTGACAATGCATTAGAGGTTTTAAGGCCCCGTCACACCATGACGTTCTGGTCAACGTTCTCTGAACTTTCTAATCGTTCAATTTCGAGCGTTCTAGGGCGATGTGGACACATCTGGCGTGTTACTAACGAAATAATTGCGTAGGACTGACACATGACTAGCGTGGGACTGACGAATGAGGAGTGTGTAACACCGACCAAGTGACGCAGGGGCGGCGCCAGGGGGGGGCCAGGGGGTGCTCTAGCTCCCCCTGGATTAGCCATAGCACCCCCATAGCACCCCCAAGAAAATAATGGTTTATTTATTATTGTTATTTAATTTCATTCTGCATTATTTATTGTGTGATAATAATATTTAACTCACAAAAGAAAATAATAACAGATTGAAATGAACAGATTGTTTTAGACACAGAGCATCACTCTGTCATAACCTTTGACCCAACTTTCACGTTACACGCTTGAATGTTGACGTTACCGGACGGTTGAAGGAGAAAGCGAGCTAGTGCGTGGTAGTTTCAAGTGAATATCAACAATGCATCGGTTTTTGCTACCTAAATGTCCATGTTTGGAAGAACGATTAAGAAACAAGAGCGACGTAGAAGGAGAAGAAATGCCAGGGGTATCTGGTGTGGATTTTTAAGGAGAGGAACGTTGTGGTCAAGGAGGTCAACCCTCCACCACTACTGAGGGTGCTAACCACGGTGCTAGCAGCATCAGTGACATTAGCATGAACGCTCAGGATGGTCCGAGAAGACCAAAACTCCAGAAATATCAACCTTGCATGTTTGGAGTCCAACAAAGGAGTTTTTGTAAAAGCTGGTTGGGACAGTTTGCGTGGTTGGAGTACAATGCAACTAAGGTATTGTTAGCTGTGTAACATTAATGAAAGCTGTCTGATTTGTTGCATGCATTGATTGCCCTGTGTCGCTGAAGACTCGTTTCGGTTGATTAGCAACGAAGATGCCTTTTTTTGCCGAAGATTTTAACTTTTTGCCCTTTTTTGGATTTTGGAGCCGCCTTAAAAAAATCAGAGACGCTTTAGCCTAAGACAATGTTCTATGTGATTACCGATGATTGTGAACTGAAATAATATATACCTTTTTAACGCATTTCTGACTCTTTGACTGTTTTAGTTAATTCTATCTGCTATTTCAAGATTAATTTCACTCTATCTGACATGGTAGTGGTCACCTGTCGCCCAACTTTAATCCTCCGCGACAAACGTGTGCTGACGTGTCACTCCAGCGCGACAAACGATAAGTCAACCTTAGAAGAGCGTGTTAAGAGTGTAATTTACGTGTGAATAATGACAGAAAAGCGTTTTACTGGCGTGTGGGTTTTATGGTCAAACGGGTATAAAACGCTGGAAAATCATAGTGGATTCAGTTGATCTGAACAGTGAACATCATGCCGCCAAGACCACGAAAAGGTGTGAGGGGGGCTTCTGCTACTAGCGCTGCTGCAAGTAAGAAGATGATAAATGCTGCTGAAAGTAAGAAGAATACAAAGCCTCTTTCACTAGCAATGTCTTCGGACGAAGATTTACTGTTATTATTACTGTGATTTACGAAATAACGGGCGTTATTCCTGGGGTTTTATGTTATTAAAATAAATGATTTAAATTTGACACTGAATTTGTGTTTCTCAATGTTTATTATTAGAAAACATCAACACATCCACACACATTGTCCATGTCACAAGAGTCTTCATATCATATCCATCTGCCATGGAACAGCACCAGCTATAACAGTGCTCAGCTATGTTCAAGTTCAGTAGGCTACATCTACTTCATGCTGGCTCAAGCAAGCATATACCCTCCACTCCGCTTTTCGCTAGATTATGCAATGACCTTGAATGACATGATAGCATTGAATATGTAGATGTATAGTGCACAGAATAACGTTTGCAATGATGTAAGTTGCGTTTGTTGATCACGTATGGTTAATAACATATTAATTGTAGAAGGGACATGATAAAATCAAGATCTTCCCTTGGTGAAAAAACTTTCGCCGATATCTTCCTACGAGAGATGGGTTAGGTGCTCAAATTTCCCTGGATCAAAGAGGACGTTAGTAGGCATGTCCAAACTAAAAATCACGTCTCAGGATTGCTGCGCACATAAGTTATTCCAGGTGCATCAACTGTACTCAGTCTACCCTACCCAACGACTGACTATGATAGCAAAACGCGTGCAAAGTCAATAAAACGTTCCACGAAAGTTCTCCAGCGTTTAAATGAAACGTTGAAGAACGCTGATCTCCATGAGAACTTTTGTGCATGTTCAAAACTTTTTTTTTGGACCAGCGTTCTCCTCCGATCACCGACGATTACCGACGATTACAGCGTTCACCAGCTTTCACACAAAGCTCTTCTGGTGCAATTACAGCGACCATGGACGATTACCAACGTTTCCTCTAACATCATAGAACGTTGACCAGAACGTTGTGGTGTGACGGGGCCTATACTGTATTGCTCTCCGGGGAAAGAAAAACAGACAAAAACAGTGTTGTCAATATGATGTCCACATAGTTAATTAAGTGTAACTTGCTTTGTATCCTTAACAGCTCAAGAAAAGGAAATACAGAAAACTTTCATAACCTCTAAAGCCTCTATAGCCCAAACATGTCACACAAACGTGCAGAGCTCGATCAGAGTGCTCCTGCTCCTGTCTTGGGCTAATCAAATCTGATTGGGTGATTTTTATTGCTACCCTGTAATTATGGTCATATGCAGCTCATCAGGGCAGCCCATCTGAAAATCTGCGGAAGGTGCGGAGATGTCACACCCAATTGGCCCCTGAGACGTCCGCACAGCGACGAGACTCTGGGGCACATCTGGGCCAGGTCTGGCCCCGAGCCGGCATTTACAGCCTGACTATTTGACAGGTCATAAAGCAGAGACGCATGAAATGGCATGATTTAAATAGCACGGACAATTAAACCTTTCATAATATAGGCATGGAACAAAGGAACATAGAAACTGCAGTTCTTTTTAAACGGCCGCACAAATACACCAAGTTAATTTTACATGACTTTCGCAGGGCCAGAGGGGTGAGACCTGACTAACGGTGCAAAGCAACATTAAGGTTTTATAGCCATCCTACCGTCTCATTTTCTGGTCAGACTTTACATCAAGTGTCCTCAGGCGCTAGGTGCTCAGTACTTAATGAATGTGAATATGCACACTGAACTTCTTAAATAAGTATATATCATTACAAGATGTACTTAATGTTTAAGGTCAGTATCAGGATTAGCGTTAGTTGCCTTTAACAACGAATGCTAATATGAGTATATTTACGTCTGTCAGTGCTGTGTAAACCACAGACCCGTACTGGGACAAAATTACCTTCATGTTGGATTAACAATAATTAAAAATGACCTTCAGTTTTACTAATTCTCAAGCCTTTCTGTGCTGTTGAATCCATTTGTCAATATTATCTATCCTTTTTGGAATATGACACAGGGAGTGGATTTGTTCTAGTCCTTCACTTCTCTCTTCTGTAATCACAAGGAAATAACTTGAGGATTTTGATACCAAACCATCAACATCTGATGTATCGTAAAACCCCTTATTAATCACCTCTGTTTGGGGTTCATTACACAATATATCTCGTAGCATAGTTTCATGTCTACAATTAGGTCTGTGTAGGGTTTATGATGTATACTAAAAAGGATGAAAGGTGCTCATATTGATGAAAACCTCTGGAGCTTACTGGACTTGAACCTGCACTCACAGACGTGGGAGGTGGGCGTTCTAGCAAGGAGGCTAAAACCCATGAGTAATTAAGGAGTCTGGGAGTGAGGTTACTCACTGTGCAGCACTGTACTCGCTGGTTACCATGGCACTCTCATAAAGTGGGACCACATTCCTGCAAAAGACTATGGAATGTGTGTGCTGTGTTTCAGTGGCCAGTCTGTCAGTGCCAGTGTAGATAATAAACCCTTTAAAACCAGTGCAGTATTACGGACAGTAACACAGTAGGCAGTAACACTGACCTGGAAATGTGTCCCTATTAATCATAAAAGCAGTATATAAAAGACTGTTAACACGCTTTATCATCAATTATCACTGTTCTCTTCAGTTAAATTTCAATTTCTATTTCTATTTTATGCCAAACCAACAGGGGCTCATTTGTGTTTAAACAGGCAGATGAAATTGCTGAAAAAGAAAACCAAAGCATTTTAAATTCTTTATCATGTTCACATTTTAAATTCTTCAAAATGTTCAAATTTTAATCGACACAAACCTTTCAAATCAGAATCAGATCAAACCAGCACTGTGAAATGTTTCTCTGTGGCTTGACAACCCCTCATTCACTCTCATGCGATGCCCTGATGTGAGCTGATAAAATGTCTTGGGGCATTAAAAAGCACCTCAGGTAGTAATAAATCAATTCCACAATAACATTCCCCTTGATAGTTTTTGAAGGTCAAATTGCCCTCACTATCTCTCCTTTACACAAAATCATTATAGGATGCCCGTGAATTCCTCATACAGTATCCACACACACACACACACACACACACACACACACACACACACACACACACACACACACACACACACACATGCGCGCGCACACACACACACACATACACTCCCTTACACACACATACATACACACCTTTACACAAATTCAGAATTACATAATTAACATAGCATTTATATTGTATCAATAGTAGTCACATTCAATAGTCACATTCATAGTATAGTTTTATGCTATGTGTTATCCTTTCCACATGCACCCCATACATTCTCTCTATATACCCCCTGAATCATAAGGCACCTACAGGCTGAGCTCATTGTCTGTGGTGCTGACAGCTTTTTTAAGCATATTTACGTTGTCTCTG